>NC_051060.1:0-182500 GCF_904848185.1 Acanthopagrus latus
GAAACATGGTTTCACTTGTTTCATCACTCATTTCAGTCAGACTTGCCAAATCAAGCGTTTCAGGGCGCTGGGAGCTTGTTTTAGGGAGTTAGAGCAGATTCATCTGTATTCAAGCCAAAAATGCTTTCTCAGCTTAGATTTTGCTCAAAATGTATGAATTTGACCTAAACATGATGTGGAAACATGGTTTCACTTGTTTCATCACTCATTTCAGTCAGACGTCTTTACTTGCCAAATCAAGCGTTTCAGGGCGCTGGGAGCTTGTTTTAGGGAGTTAGAGCAGATTCATCTGTATTCAAGCCAAAAATGCTTTCTCAGCTTAGATTTTGCTCAAAATGTATGAATTTGACCTCAACATAGTGTGGAAAGAAGGTTTCACTTGTTTCATCATTCATTTCAGTCAGACGTCTTTTCCTGCCAAATCAAGCGATTTAAAGCGCTGGGAGCCTGTTTGACGGAGTGAAACAGCTTACAGCATACAGCTTCATCTGTATTCAAGCCAAAAACGCTTTCTCAGCTTAGATTTTGCTCAAAATGTATGAATTTGACCTCAACATAGTGTGGAAAGAAGGTTTCACTTGTTTCATCATTCATTTCAGTCAGACGTATTTTCTTGCCAAATCAAGCGATTTAAAGCGCTGGGACCTTGTTTGACGGAGTTAGAGCAGCTTCATCTGTATTCAAGCCAAAAACGCTTTCTCAGCTTAGATTTTGCTCAAAATGTATGAATTTGACCTCAACATAGTGTGGATACATGGTTTCACTTGTTTCAACATTGTTTTCATTAAGACGTGTTTTCTTGCCAAATCAAGTGATTTAGAGCGCTTAGGGAGTTAGAGAAGATTCATCTGTATTCAAGCCAAAAATGCTTTCTCAGCTTAGATTTTGCTCAAAATTTATGAATTTGACCTCAACATAGTGTGGAAAGAAGGTTTCACTTGTTTCATCATTCATTTCAGTCAGACGTCTTTTCTTGCCAAATCAAGCGATTTAGAGCGCTTAGGGAGTTAGAGAAGATTCATCTGTATTCAAGCCAAAAATGCTTTCTCAGCTTAGATTTTGCTCAAAATGTATGAATTTGACCTCAACATAGTGTGGATACATGGTTTCACTTGTTTCATCATTCATTTCAGTCAGACGTGTTTTCTTGCCAAATCACTCGATTTAGAGCGCTGGGAGCTTGTTTTAGGCAGTTAGAGCAGATTCATCTGTATTCAAGCCAAAAATGCTTTCTCAGCTTAGATTTTGCTCAAAATGTATGAATTTGACCTAAACATGATGTGGAAACATGGTTTCACTTGTTTCATCACTCATTTCAGTCAGACGTGTTTTCTTGCCAAATCAAGCGATTTAGAGCGCTGGGAGCTTGTTTTAGGGAGTTAGAGCAGATTCATCTGTATTCAAGCCAAAAATGCTTTCTCAGCTTAGATTTTGCTCAAAATGTATGAATTTGACCTAAACATGATGTGGAAACATGGTTTCACTTGTTTCATCACTCATTTCAGTCAGACGTCTTTACTTGCCAAATCAAGCGTTTCAGGGCGCTGGGAGCTTGTTTTAGGGAGTTAGAGCAGATTCATCTGTATTCAAGCCAAAAATGCTTTCTCAGCTTAGATTTTGCTCAAAATGTATGAATTTGACCTCAACATAGTGTGGAAAGAAGGTTTCACTTGTTTCATCATTCATTTCAGTCAGACGTCTTTTCCTGCCAAATCAAGCGATTTAAAGCGCTGGGAGCTTGTTTTAGGGAGTTAGAGCAGATTCATCTGTATTCAAGCCAAAAACGCTTTCTCAGCTTAGATTTTGCTCAAAATGTATGAATTTGACCTCAACATAGTGTGGAAAGAAGGTTTCACTTGTTTCATCATTCATTTCAGTCAGACGTATTTTCTTGCCAAATCAAGCGATTTAAAGCGCTGGGACCTTGTTTGACGGAGTTAGAGCAGCTTCATCTGTATTCAAGCCAAAAACGCTTTCTCAGCTTAGATTTTGCTCAAAATGTATGAATTTGACCTCAACATAGTGTGGATACATGGTTTCACTTGTTTCAACATTGTTTTCATTAAGACGTGTTTTCTTGCCAAATCAAGTGATTTAGAGCGCTTAGGGAGTTAGAGAAGATTCATCTGTATTCAAGCCAAAAATGCTTTCTCAGCTTAGATTTTGCTCAAAATTTATGAATTTGACCTCAACATAGTGTGGAAAGAAGGTTTCACTTGTTTCATCATTCATTTCAGTCAGACGTCTTTTCTTGCCAAATCAAGCGATTTAGAGCGCTTAGGGAGTTAGAGAAGATTCATCTGTATTCAAGCCAAAAATGCTTTCTCAGCTTAGATTTTGCTCAAAATGTATGAATTTGACCTCAACATAGTGTGGATACATGGTTTCACTTGTTTCATCATTCATTTCAGTCAGACGTGTTTTCTTGCCAAATCAAGCGATTTAAACCGCTGGGAGCTTGTTTGACGGAGTTAGAGCAGATTCATCTGTATTCAAGCCAAAAATGCTTTCTCAGCTTAGATTTTGCTCAAAATGTATGAATTTGACCTAAACATGATGTGGAAACATGGTTTCACTTGTTTCATCACTCATTTCAGTCAGACGTCTTTACTTGCCAAATCAAGCGTTTCAGGGCGCTGGGAGCTTGTTTAAGGGAGTTAGAGCAGATTCATCTGTATTCAAGCCAAACATGCTTTCTCAGCTTAGATTTTGCTCAAAATGTATGAATTTGACCTAAACATGATGTGGAAACATGGTTTCACTTGTTTCATCACTCATTTCAGTCAGACGTGTTTTCTTGCCAAATCAAGCGATTGAGAGCGCTGGGAGCTTGTTTGACGGAGTTAGAGCAGATTCATCTGTATTCAAGCCAAAAATGCTTTCTCAGCTTAGATTTTGCTCAAAATGTATGAATTTGACCTAAACAAAGTGTGGAAACATTATCACACTTGTTTCATCATTCATTTCAGTCAGACGTGTTTTCTTGCCAAATCAAGCGATTTAGAGCGCTGGGAGCTTGTTTGACGGAGTTAGAGCAGATTCATCTGTATTCAAGCCAAAAACGCTTTCTCAGCTTAGATTTTGCTCAAAATGTATGAATTTGACCTCAACATAGTGTGGAAAGAAGGTTTCACTTGTTTCATCATTCATTTCAGTCAGACGTATTTTCTTGCCAAATCAAGCGATTTAAAGCGCTGGGACCTTGTTTGACGGAGTTAGAGCAGCTTCATCTGTATTCAAGCCAAAAACGCTTTCTCAGCTTAGATTTTGCTCAAAATGTATGAATTTGACCTCAACATAGTGTGGATACATGGTTTCACTTGTTTCAACATTGTTTTCATTAAGACGTGTTTTCTTGCCAAATCAAGCGATTTAGAGCGCTTAGGGAGTTAGAGAAGATTCATCTGTATTCAAGCCAAAAATGCTTTCTCAGCTTAGATTTTGCTCAAAATGTATGAATTTGACCTCAACATAGTGTGGATACATGGTTTCACTTGTTTCATCATTCATTTCAGTCAGACGTGTTTTCTTGCCAAATCAAGCGATTTAAACCGCTGGGAGCTTGTTTGACGGAGTTAGAGCAGATTCATCTGTATTCAAGCCAAAAATGCTTTCTCAGCTTAGATTTTGCTCAAAATGTATGAATTTGACCTAAACATGATGTGGAAACATGGTTTCACTTGTTTCATCACTCATTTCAGTCAGACGTCTTTACTTGCCAAATCAAGCGTTTCAGGGCGCTGGGAGCTTGTTTGACGGAGTTAGAGCAGATTCATCTGTATTCAAGCCAAAAATGCTTTCTCAGCTTAGATTTTGCTCAAAATGAATGAATTTGACCTAAACATGATGTGGAAACATGGTTTCACTTGTTTCATCACTCATTTCAGTCAGACGTCTTTACTTGCCAAATCAAGCGTTTCAGGGCGCTGGGAGCTTGTTTTAGGGAGTTAGAGCAGATTCATCTGTATTCAAGCCAAACATGCTTTCTCAGCTTAGATTTTGCTCAAAATGTATGAATTTGACCTAAACATGATGTGGAAACATGGTTTCACTTGTTTCATCACTCATTTCAGTCAGACGTCTTTACTTGCCAAATCAAGCGTTTCAGGGCGCTGGGAGCTTGTTTTAGGGAGTTAGAGCAGATTCATCTGTATTCAAGCCAAAAATGCTTTCTCAGCTTAGATTTTGCTCAAAATGTATGAATTTGACCTAAACATGATGTGGAAACATGGTTTCACTTGTTTCATCACTCATTTCAGTCAGACGTGTTTTCTTGCCAAATCAAGCGATTTAGAGCGCTGGGAGCTTGTTTTAGGGAGTTAGAGCAGATTCATCTGTATTCAAGCCAAAAATGCTTTCTCAGCTTAGATTTTGCTCAAAATGTATGAATTTGACCTAAACATAGTGTGGATACATTGTTTCACTTGTTTCAACATTGTTTTCATTAAGACGTGTTTTCTTGCCAAATCAAGCGATTTAGAGCGCTGGGAGCTTGTTTTAGGGAGTTAGAGCAGATTCATCTGTATTCAAGCCAAAAATGCTTTCTCACCTTAGATTTTGCTCAAAATGTATGAATTTGGCCTGAACATGATGTGGAAACATGGTTTCACTTGTTTCATCACTCATTTCAGTCAGACGTCTTTACTTGCCAAATCAAGCGTTTCAGGGCGCTGGGAGCTTGTTTTAGGGAGTTAGAGCAGATTCATTTGTATTCAAGCCAAAAATGCTTTCTCAGCTTAGATTTTGCTCAAAATGTATGAATTTGACCTAAACATGATGTGGAAACATGGTTTCACTTGTTTCATCACTCATTTCATTCAGACGTCTTTACTTGCCAAATCAAGCGTTTCAGGGCGCTGGGAGCTTGTGTAGTATCTGTGTGTTTCCTACACATCCTGGGCTCTAAGACAATAGTGAATAGGAGGAAGACAGGATGAGACGGGACCGGATGCTCTCCTTAGACAACTGCGGGAATGTGACAGTGTGAGGGTCCCCATAACCAGGGCCCTGATCAGCCCTGAGGTGGGCATCAGAGATAAGCTACAGGAAGCAGCCCACACCAGAGGTTAAGAGCTGACTCAATGTATACATTGTCATTTAAGTGTAGAGAGACCATCCTGTCCACTTTAGCTGACATCAGCAAAGTTAAGTAAGGCACACAAGAGTTATTTCATAGAGGATGTGAGGCAGACCCATCCTTCTCTTCTTTCCCATTGGATAGATGTACCTTGAACCCACCAAAGTGACCAATTGGGACAAGTAGGCGGTTATGGAGAACAGACTTTAAAAAAGGCCCCCACACCAGAGAAAGAGGGGTGGCACTTGGTAGAATTCCTAAGAGCGAAGGCGTAGGAGTTCCGATAGGGCAAGAAGGGGCAAAAACGTTTGGCATTACTTTGCCCTAGATTGGAGAATATCAGAGATGTGGCCACACACTCTGTTCGGATGCTAGGCTCAAGTCTGTTTTAATAAAGATTGCTCTATCATTCCACCCAGCCTTGCCTCCGCAGAATCTTTTATCAACATACTACATGCTGACACCTTTGAGGAAGACAGCCCAGAAACGACACTTGTTTTAGGGAGTTAGAGCAGATTCATCTGTATTCAAGCCAAAAATGCTTTCTCAGCTTAGATTTTGCTCAAAATGTATGAATTTGACCTAAACATGATGTGGAAACATGGTTTCACTTGTTTCCTCACTCATTTCAGTCAGACGTCTTTACTTGCCAAATCAAGCGTTTCAGGGCGCTGGGAGCTTGTTTTAGGGAGTTAGAGCAGATTCATCTGTATTCAAGCCAAACATGCTTTCTCAGCTTAGATTTTGCTCAAAATGTATGAATTTTACCTAAACATGATGTGGAAACATGGTTTCACTTGTTTCATCACTTATTTCAGTCAGACGTCTTTACTTGCCAAATCAACCGTTTCAGGGCGCTGGGAGCTTGTTTTAGGGAGTTAGAGCAGATTCATCTGTATTCAAGCCAAAAATGCTTTCTCAGCTTAGATTTTGCTCAAAATGTATGAATTTGACCTAAACATAGTGTGGATACATTGTTTCACTTGTTTCAACATTGTTTTCATTAAGACGTGTTTTCTTGCCAAATCAAGCGATTTAGAGCGCTGGGAGCTTGTTTGACGGAATTAGAAAAGATTCATCTGTATTCAAGCCAAAAATGCTTTCTCAGCTTATATTTTCCTCAAAATGTATGAATTTGGCCTAAACATAGTGTGGATACATTGTTTCACTTGTTTCAACATTGTTTTCATTAAGACGTGTTTTCTTGCCAAATCAAACGATTTAAAGCGCTGGGAGCTTGTTTGATGGAGTTAGAGCAGATTCATCTGTATTCAAGCCAAAAATGCTTTCTCAGCTTAGACTTTGCTCAAAATGTATGAATTTCACCTAAACAAAGTGTAGAAACTTGGTTTCACTTGTTTCATCATTCATTTCAGTCAGACGTCTTTTCTTGCCAAATCAAGCGATTTAGAGCGCTGGGAGTTTGTTTGACGGAGTTAGAGCAGATTCATCTGTATTCAAGCCAAAAATGCTTTCTCAGCTTAGATTTTGCTCAGAATGTATGAATTTGACCTAAACAAAGTGTGGAAACTTGGTTTCACTTGTTTCATCATTCATTTCAGTAAGACGTCTTTTCTTGCCAGATCAAGCGATTTAGAGCGCTGGGAGCTTGTTTGACGGAGTTAGAGCAGATTCATCTGTATTCAAGCCAAAACTGCTTTCTCAGCTTAGATTTTGCTCAAAATGTATGAATTTGGCCTAAACATAGTGTGGAAACATGGTTTCAGTTGTTTCATCATTCATTTCAGTCAGACATGTTTTCTTGCCAAATCAAGCGATTTAGAGCGCTGGGAGCAGATTCATCTGTATTCAAGCCAAAAATGCTATCTCAGCTTAGATTTTGCTCAAAATGTATGAATTTGACCTAAACAAAGTGTGGAAACTTGGTTTCACTTGTTTCATCATTCATTTCAGTCAGACGTCTTTTCTTGCCAAATCAAGCGATTTAGAGCGCTGGGAGCTTGTTTTAGGGAGTTAGAACAGATTCATCTGTATTCAAGCCAAAAATGCTTTCTCAGCTTAGATTTTGCTCAAAATGTATGAATTTGACCTAAACATGATGTGGAAACATGGTTTCACTTGTTTCATCACTCATTTCAGTCAGACGTCGTTACTTGCCAAATCAAGCGTTTCAGGGCGCTGGGAGCTTGTTTTAGGCAGTTATAGCAGATTCATCTGTATTCAAGCCAAAAATGCTTTCTCAGCTTAGATTTTGCTCAAAATGTATGAATTTGACCTAAACATAGTGTGGATACATTGTTTCACTTGTTTCAACATTGTTTTCATTAAGACGTGTTTTCTTGGCAAATCAAGCGATTTAGAGCGCAGGGAGCTTGTTTGACGGAGTTAGAGCAGATTCATCTGTATTCAAGCCAAAAATGCTTTCTCACCTTAGACTTTGCTCAAACTGTATGAATTTGGCCTGAACATGATGTGGAAACATGGTTTCACTTGTTTCATCACTCATTTCAGTCAGACGTCTTTACTTGCCAAATCAAGCGTTTCAGGGTGCTGGGAGCTTGTTTTAGGGAGTTAGAGCAGATTCATCTGTATTCAAGCCAAAAATGCTTTCTCAGCTTAGATTTTGCTCAAAATGTATGAATTTGACCTAAACATGATGTGGAAACATGGTTTCACTTGTTTCATCACTCATTTCATTCAGACGTCTTTACTTGCCAAATCAAGCGTTTCAGGGCGCTGGGAGCTTGTTTTAGGGAGTTAGAGCAGATTCATCTGTATTCAAGCCAAAAATGCTTTCTCAGCTTAGATTTTGCTCAAAATGTATGAATTTTGCCTAAACATAGTGCGGAAACATGGTTTCAGTTGTTTCATCATTCATTTCAGTCAGACGTGTTTTCTTGCCAAATCAAGCGATTTAGAGCGCTGGGAGCAGATTCATCTGTATTCAAGCCAAAAATGCTATGTCAGCTTAGATTTTGCTCAAAATGTATGAATTTGACCTAAACATAGTGTGGATACATGGTTTCACTTGTTTCAACATTGTTTTCATTAAGACGTGTTTTCTTGCCAAATCACGCGATTTAGATCGCTGGGAGCTTATTTTAGGGAGTTAGAGCAGACTCATCTGTATTCAAGCCAAAAATGCTTTCTCAGCTTAGATTTTGCTCAAAATGTATGAATTTGACCTAAACATAGTGTGGATACATTGTTTCACTTGTTTCAACATTGTTTTCATTAAGACGTGTTTTCTTGCCAAATCAAGCGATTTAGAGTGCTGGGAGCTTGTTTGACGGAGTTAGAGCAGATTCATCTGTATTCAAGCCAAAAATGCTTTCTCAGCTTAGATTTTGCTCAAAATGTATGAATTTGACCTAAACAAAGTGTGGAAACATTGTTACACTTGTTTCATCGTTCATTTCAGTCAGACGTGTTTTCTTGCCAAATCAAGCGATTGAGAGCGCTGGGAGCTTGTTTGACGGAGTTAGAGCAGATTCATCTGTATTCAAGCCAAAAATGCTTTCTCAGCTTAGATTTTTCTCAAAATGTATGAATTTGACCTAAACAAAGTGTGTAAACATGGTTTCACTTGTTTCATCATTCATTTCAGTCAGACGTGTTTTCTTGCCAAATCAAGCGATTGTGAGCGCTGGGAGCTTGTTTGACGGAGTTAGAGCAGATTCATCTGTATTCAAGCCAAAAATGCTTTCTCAGCTTAGATTTTGCTCAAAATGTATGAATTTTACCTAAACATAGTGTGGAAACATGGCTTCATTTGTTTCATCATTCATTTCAGTCAGACGTGTTTTCTTGCCAAATCAAGCGATTTAGAGCGCTGGGAGCTTGTTTGACGGAGTTAGAGCAGATTCATCTGTATTCAAGCCAAAAATGCTTTCTCATCTTAGATTTTGCTCAAAATGTATGAATTTGACCTAAACATAGTGTGGATACATTGTTTCACTTGTTTCAACATTGTTTTCATTAAGACGTGTTTTCTTGCCAAATCAAGCGATTGAGAGCGCTGGGAGCTTGTTTGACGGAGTTAGAGCAGATTCATCTGTATTCAAGCCAAAAATGCTTTCTCAGCTTAGGTTTTGCTCAAAATGTATGAATTTGACCTAAACATAGTGTGGAAACATGGTTTCACTTGTTTCATCATTCATTTCAGTCAGACGTGTTTTCTTGCCAAATCAAGCGATTTAGAACGCTGGGAGCTTGTTTGACGGAGTTAGAGCAGATTCATCTGTATTCAAGCCAAAAATGCTTTCTCAGCTTAGATTTTGCTCAAAATGTATGAATTTTACCTAAACATAGTGTGGAAACATGGTTTCACTTGTTTCATCATTCATTTCAGTCAGACGTGTTTTCTTGCCAAATCAAGCGATTTAGAACGCTGGGAGCTTGTTTGACGGAGTTAGAGCAGATTCATCTGTATTCAAGCCAAAAATGCTTTCTCAGCTTAGATTTTGCTCAAAATGTATGAATTTGACCTAAACATAGTGTGGATACATTGTTTCACTTGTTTCAACATTGTTTTCATTAAGACGTGTTTTCTTGCCAAATCAAGCGATTTAGAGCGCTGGGAGCTTGTTTGACGGAGTTAGAGCAGATTCATCTGTATTCAAGCCAAAAATGCTTTCTCAGCTTAGATTTTGCTCAAAATGTATGAATTTGACCTTAACAAATTGTGGAAACATTGTTACACTTGTTTCATTATTCATTTCAGTCAGACGTGTTTTCTTGCCAAATCAAGCGATTTAGAGCGCTGGGAGCTTGTTTTAGGGAGTTAGAGCAGATTTATCTGTATTCAAGTCAAAAATGCTTTCTCAGCTTAGATTTTGCTCAAAATGTATGAATTTGACCTAAACAAAGTGTGTAAACATGGTTTCACTTGTTTCATCATTCATTTCAGTCAGACGTGTTTTCTTGCCAAATCAAGCGATTGAGAGCGCTGGGAGCTTGTTTGACGGAGTTAGAGCAGATTCATCTGTATTCAAGCCAAAAATGCTTTCTCAGCTTAGATTTTGCTCAAAATGTATGAATTTGACCTAAACAAAGTGTGGAAACATTATCACACTTGTTTCATCATTCATTTCAGTCAGACGTGTTTTCTTGCCAAATCAAGCGATTTAGAGCGCTGGGAGCTTGTTTGACGGAGTTAGAGCAGATTCATCTGTATTCAAGCCAAAAATGCTTTCTCAGCTTAGATTTTGCTCAAAATGTATGAATTTGACCTAAACAAAGTGTGTAAACATGGTTTCAGTTGTTTCATCATTCATTTCAGTCAGACGTGTTTTCTTGCCAAATCAAGCGATTTAGAGCGCTGGGAGCAGATTCATCTGTATTCAAGCGAAAAATGCTATCTCAGCTTAGATTTTGCTCAAAATGTATGAATTTGACCTAAACAAAGTGTGGAAACTTGGTTTCACTTGTTTCATCATTCATTTCAGTCAGGCGTCTTTTCTTGCCAAATCAAGCGATTTAGAGCGCTGGGAGCTTGTTTGACGGAGTGTTTCAACATTGTTTTCATTAAGACGTGTTTTCTTGCCAAATCAACCGATTTAAAGCGCTGGGAGCTTGTTTGACGGAGTTAGAGCAGATTCATCTGTATTCAAGCCAAAAATGCTTTCTCAGCTTAGACTTTGCTCAAAATGTATGAATTTGACCTAAAGATAGTGTGGATACATGGTTTCACTTGTTTCAACATTGCTTTCATTAAGACGTGTTTTCTTGCCAAATCAAACGATTTAAAGCGCTGGGAGCTTGTTTGACGGAGTTAGAGCAGATTCATCTGTATTCAAGCCAAAAATGCTTTCTCAGCTTAGATTTTGCTCAAAATGTATGAATTTGACCTAAACAAAGTGTGGAAACATGGTTTCACTTGTTTCATCATTCATTTCAGTCAGACGTGTTTTCTTGCCAAATCAAACGATTTAGAGCACTAAGAGCTTGTTTGACGGAGTTAGAGCAGATTCATCTGTATTCAAGCCAAAAATGCTTTCTCGGCTTAGATGTTGCTCAAAATGTATGAATTTGACCTAAACAAACGATTTAAAGCGCTGGGAGCTTGTTTGACGGAGTTAGAGCAGATTCATCTGTATTCAAGCCAAAAATGCTTTCTCAGCTTAGACTTTACTCAAAATGTATGAACTTCACCTAAACAAAGTGTAGAAACTTGGTTTCACTTGTTTCATCATTCATTTCAGTTAGACGTCTTTTCTTGCCAAATCAAGCGATTTAGAGCCCTGGGAGCTTGTTTTAGGCAGTTAAAGCAGATTAAGCTGTATTCATGCCAAAAATGCTTTCTCAGCTTAGATTTTGCTCAAAATGTATGAATTGACCTAAACATCGTGTGGAAACATGGTTTCTCTTGTTTCATCATTCATTCCATTCAGACGTGTTTTCTTGTCAAATCAAGCGATTTAGAGCGCTGGGAGATTGTTTGACGGAGTTAGAGCAGATTCATCTGTATGCAAGCCAAAATTGCTTTCTCAGCTTAGATTTTGCTCAAAATGTATTTGACCTAAACAAAGTGTGGAAACTTGGTTTCACTTGTTTCATCATTCATTTCAGTCAGACGTGTTTTCTTGTCAAATCAAGCGATTTAGAGTGCTGGGAGCTTGTTTTAGGGAGTTAGACCAGATTCATCTGTATTCAAGCCAAAAATGCTTTCTCAGCTTAGATTTTGCTCAAAA
This sequence comes from Acanthopagrus latus, assembly GCF_904848185.1. Classification (NCBI taxonomy): domain Eukaryota; kingdom Metazoa; phylum Chordata; class Actinopteri; order Spariformes; family Sparidae; genus Acanthopagrus; species Acanthopagrus latus. The sequence goes on from NC_051060.1 coordinate 11,731, forward strand.
TGTATGAATCTGATCTAAACATAGTGTGGATACATGGTTTCACTTGTTTCAACATTGTTTTCATTAAGACGTGTTTTCTTGCCAAATCAAGCGATTTAGAGCGCTGGGAGGTTGTTTGACGGAGTTAGAGCAGATTCATCTGTATTCAAGCCAAAAATGCATTCTCAGCTTAGATTTTGCTCAAAATCTATTAATTTGACCTAAACATAGTGTGGAAAAATGGTTTCACTTGTTTCATCATTCATTTCAGTCAGACGTCTTTTCTTGCCAAATCAAGCGATTTAGAGCGCTGGTGTTGAATGTCAATGACAGATATGTCCACAGTTCTATTTATGTGTTCTGTATTACTGACTGAGTAAGAGTTTTGCCATAGGAGGGCGCTGTTGTGCAATTTATTTGTGTTACTTCTGGGCTACTATACCTGGCGCTTCCTTCCTGTGAGCGCAAATGTTTACATCGAGTGTCGAGCTGTAGTCGCACAGAGCCAGACGTGTGGCCAGCAGCAATATTAAATAAATTATGCCTTGAAGGCTAAAGATTATCTCTCTTCGTCATCATCTTTTCCTCCCGAATGCAACGTGCTGCTTAATGGAAAAACGCAACAGGTTATGGGCCCAGGAGTCGTTCGGGAGAAAAGTTTGCCGACTTCCACCGGGTAGAGAAGACACAACGAGAAGTGTGCCGACGGGCTAGCATAACAGAGGTGCAGGCTAGCATCATGGATCACCGAGGGACAAGCAGGTTGCCTCGACTGGCATTTGACGGAGATGAGAGAAAATATGAGCTGTGGGAGACCAAGATGTTGGGACACTTCCACCTACTAGGGCTGAAGGACACGGTCCTGAAAGAACCGGCTGGTGATGACCAAAGAGCAGCCGACGAGAAGAAAAATGCAGACGCATATGCTGAGATGATATTACTCTTGGATGATAAGAGTCTCTCACTGATTATGAGGGATGCACCCAACGATGGAAGAAAGGCTCTGAAAATATTGAGAGAGTATTATGCCGGGAAGGGAAAACCCCGCGTAATTAACCTGTACACCACGCTGACGTCGCTTCAGAAGGCCGACAACGAGAGTGTTATGGATTATATCATTAGAGCTGAAACTGTCATAACAGCACTGCGGAATGCAGGTGAGACGCTGGGAGATGGTCTGCTTGTGGCTATGATACTGAAAGGACTGCCTGAGAGTTATAAGCCATTCGCCATACATGTGGCACACACAGATGATAATATCACGTTTGCAGATTTCAAGACTAAACTACGAAGTTTTGAGGAAACAGAAAAGATACGTGCTGAGTCATGTGACAGTGTGATGAAGACTCAGGGAAGAAGTGGGCGGCGGCCCGCCAAAACAAATACACGTGACCGGCAGAAAGACGACACAGAGATGGTGTGCTTCAAGTGCGGCACCAAGGGCCATCGAGCTAAAGAGTGTCGACAGAAGACATGGTGTAGTCGCTGCCGAAGTGACACACACAAAGACGCCACATGCAGGCGCAAGGACAAGGACAGTAAGGAGCGACGGGATGGAGCGTGTAAAGCCTCGGGAGAAGATGGTGACGAGGACTTCGCGTTCAAGATGAGGGACGGCGACATCAGTACCCAGCAGCAGCCAGAAGGCGGCATCCAGGAGAGAGGACTGATGGTGGACACCGGAGCCACGTCCCACATCATCACCGACGTGACCAAGTTTAAGAACTTTGACAACACGTTCAGACCGGAAAAGCACAGCGTCGAGCTGGCAGACGGCACCCGTTGCAGCGGGGTTGCACAGAAGAGGGGGCTTGCGGAGGTTTGCCTGATAGACAATAAAGGACAGCGACAAAAGGCGACGCTGAGAGACGCTTTGTTCATACCGTCGTACCCCCAAGATATCTTCTCAGTGAAGGCGGCCACTGCGAGTGGAGCCACGGTCGTTTTCAAGGAAGACAAGGATGCACTGATAACCAAGAACAGTACCAGATTTGATATACATGTGTATGGTAAGTTGTATTATTTGCATACTGAGGGTGAGTCTACTGTTGACAACTGTAATGCATGTCATGACATTCAGACATGGCACGAGATATTAGGCCACTGCAACTATGATGATGTTCTAAAGCTACAGAATGTGGTTGATGGCATGCAAATCAGAGGTAAAGCATGTAGGCCTGAACAAGAGTGTGAGGTGTGCATTCAAGGAAAATTTGCACAAACAAGAAACAGAGATCCTGATACCAGAGCAAAGGCTCCCTTGCAGTTGGTACACACAGACCTTGCAGGTCCTGTGCCCACAGAGTCAATTGATGATTACAAATATGTGCAGTCATTCACTGATGACTACTCGAGTGCGGTGTTTGTATATTTTCTGAAAAAGAAAAGTGACACCATGTTAGCTACAGAAAAGTTCCTAGCAGACGTATCCCCTTGGGGGAAAGTGTTATGTCTCAGGAGCGACAACGGAAGTGAGTATACATGCAATGATTTTCAAACACTGATGAGGAAGAATAAAATCAGGCATGAGACGTCAGCTCCGTACTCCCCTCACCAGAACGGGACTGCAGAGCGGGGTTGGCGCACTCTATTTGAGATGGGTCGGTGTATGTTAGTGGAGAGCAAGCTACCAAAACCACTATGGCACTATGCAATACAAACAGCAGCGATGGTACGCAATAGGTGTTTTAACAGGCGTACAGGGCAGACTCCCTACCAGCTGCTGACAGGCAAAAAGGCTAATCTATCAAAAATGCAAAGATTTGGGTCTGTATGTTACACATACAAACAAGACAAGGGAAAATTGGATTCCAGGTGTGACCAGGGGCGCTTTGTGGGATATGACAAAAACAGCCCGGCGTACTTGGTTTATCACCCAGACATAAACAGAGTGCTTAAACATAGGCTGGTGAAGTTTGTAAGCAGAACAGCTGCAGAGAAACAAACACAAACAGATGAGACAGATCCAAATGACGAATATGAAAGTGTGAGACAGCCTAGGGCTAAGGAAACCACACAGGAGGTTAATAGGAGCACAGAGGAGGCTCACGAGCCAAGTGTACTAAATATGGGTGCACCTAGTGGTAGTCCAGCACAACAAAGTGTGATAGTTGTTGAACCTGAGAGCAAAAGGTATCCGACCAGAGAGAGGAGGAAACCAAGTCACTTAAATGACTATGTGTCTGAAGACAGTGATAGTGATGGGGTTCACACTACAGTAGACTACTGTTACAGGGCTGTATGTGGTGTTCCACAAACCTTTAGGGAAGCTATGAGGTCAGCTAACTCTAAAGAATGGAGAAAAGCAATGGATGAGGAGGTCCAGTCGTTAAACGACAACAACACATTTACCGTGACAACCCTACCAGTAGGCAAGAAAACAGTGGGGGGTAAATGGGTTTACTCCATCAAGAGTGATGTAAATGGAGAAGACAAATACAAAGCCCGATTTGTGGCTAAGGGATACAGCCAGGTGTTGGGAATAGATTACGGGGAAACGTTCTCACCCACAGCAAACCTTACGAGTGTCAGGGTGCTGTTACAAAAAGCGGCTCAGGAGAATCTACTCCTACACCAGATGGACGTGAAAACAGCTTATTTGCACGCGCCCATAGACTATGAAATCTACATTAATCCACCAGAGGGTTATGAAGAGAAGGATGATGGTCTAGTCTATAAGCTTGAGAAGTCACTTTATGGTCTTAGGCAATCTGGGCGTAACTGGAACAGAGTGCTACATGACTGTCTAACTGGGGACGGGTTCACACAAAACCCAGCCGACCACTGTGTTTATGCAAAAGAGTCAAAAGACGAAAAGGTGATCATAATCATATGGGTCGATGACTTGATCATTGCAGCCAGCAATGAGAAGGTTCTAAGAGAAGTGAAAGAGATGCTCGCAGGAAAGTTTAAGATGAAAGATCTGGGTTGCCTTAAACATTTTCTGGGTATCGATTTCTGTCAGTCAAATGGATGTGTAAAAATGTCACAAGAAAGGTACATTAACAAGGTGTTACAGCGTTTTAACATGCAAAACTGTAGAACTAGAGAAACACCCTGTGATCAGAAGCTTGAATACTCTGAGGATGCTGTAAAGATGGATGATGTCAGACTGTACAGGGAGGCTGTAGGCAGCCTGATATACCTATCCACTTGTACCAGACCAGACTTGAGCTTTGTGGTGAGTAGATTATCACAGTATTTTGCAGATTCTACAGAGGAGCAGTGGGTTACTGTGAAACATGTTCTAAGATATCTCAAAGGCACTGCTGATAAAGGTCTATGTTTCAGAAGGAACGATAGTGAGAAACTAGGCATACAAGCCTATAGTGATGCTGACTGGGCATCTGATACCAGCGACAGGCGCAGTACCACAGGGTACTGTGTATATCTCAATAAAACCAACTCACTAGTGTCATGGAAAACGAAGAAACAACCTACGGTTGCACTCTCAACATGTGAGGCAGAATACATGGCACTGGCTTCTACCATACAAGAGTGTTTATACCTAGAGCAGTTGCTAGAGGGTATTGACAGTTACAAGTATACACAGCCAATTGTACACGAGGACAACCAGGGAACAATTGCTCTCGCTAAAAACCCTGTAAGCAGACAGAGGGCTAAACATGTGGATATAAAATACCACTTTATCAGGTCCACTGTAAGTGAGGGGAGAGTAACTTTGGTTTATTGTCCTACGGATGATATGGTTGCTGACATTATGACCAAACCTGTAACCAAGATGAAACTGCAGAAGTTTGAATCTGTTATTTTTGGAGTTTGAAATGTGTAAGACACAGAGTCCACATTGATTTTTGTTTCTGTTTATTGGTAGCAGAGAGTTCATTTATTTTGTTCCGTATTGAATTCAAGAACCTGTGAACAAGTGGGGGTGTTGAATGTCAATGACAGATATGTCCACAGTTCTATTTATGTGTTCTGTATTACTGACTGAGTAAGAGTTTTGCCATAGGAGGGCGCTGTTGTGCAATTTATTTGTGTTACTTCTGGGCTACTATACCTGGCGCTTCCTTCCTGTGAGCGCAAATGTTTACATCGAGTGTCGAGCTGTAGTCGCACAGAGCCAGACGTGTGGCCAGCAGCAATATTAAATAAAGTATGCCTTGAAGGCTAAAGATTATCTCTCTTCGTCATCATCTTTTCCTCCCGAATGCAACGTGCTGCTTAATGGAAAAACGCAACAGCTGGGAGCTTCTTTTAGGCAGTTGAAGCAGATTAAGCTGCATTCATGCCAAAAATGCTCTCTCATCTTAGATTTTGCTCAAAATGTATGAATTTGACCTAAACATAGTGTGGAAACATGGTTTCTCTTGTTTCATCATTCATTTCAGTCAGACGTCTTATCTAGCCAGATCACGCGATTTCGAGCGCTCGGAGCTTATTTTAGGCAGTTAGAGCAGATGAAGCTGTATTCAAGCCAAAAATGCTTTCTCAGCTTAGATTTTTCTCAAAATATATAAATTTGACCTAAACATAGTGTGGAAAAAATGGTTTCACTTGTTTCATCATTCATTTCAGTCAGACGTCTTTTCTTGCCAAATTAAGCGATGTAGAGCGCTGGGAGCCTGTTTTAGGCAGTTAGAGAAGATGAAGCTGTATTCAAGCCAAAAATGCTTTCTCAGCTTAGATTTTGCTCAAAATGTATGAATTTGACCTAAAAATAGTGTTGAAAAATGGTTTCACTTGTTTCATCATTCATTTCAGTCAGACGTCTTTTCTTGCCAAATCAAGCGATTTAGAGCGCTGGGAGCTTGTTTTAGGCAGTTAAAGCAGATTAAGCTGTATTCATGCCAAAAATGCTTTCTTAGCTTAGATTTTGCTCAAAATGTATGAATTTGACCTAAACATCGTGTGGAAACATGGTTTCTCTTGTTTCATCATTCATTCCATTCAGACGTCTTATCAAGCCAAATCAAGCGATTTGGAGCGCTGGGAGCTTATTTCAGGCAGTTAGAGCAGATGAAGCTGTATTCAAGCCAAAAATGCTTTCTCAGCTTAGATTTTTCTCAAAATATATAAATTTGACCTAAACATAGTGTGGAAAAAATGGTTTCACTTGTTTCATCATTCATCTCAGTCAAACGTCTTCATTTGCCAAATCTAGCGATTTAGAGCGCTGGGAGCTTGTTTTCGGCCGTTAGAGCAGATCAAGCTGTATTCAAGCCAAAAATGCTTTCTCAGCTTAGATTTTGCTCAAAATGTATGAATTTGACCTAGACAAAGTGTCGAAACTTGGTTTCACTTGTTTCATCATTCATTTCAGTCAGACGTCTTTTCTTGCCAAATCAAGCGATTTAGAGCTGGGAGCTTGTTTTAGGGAGTTAGAGCAGATTCATCTGTATTCAAGCCAAAAATGCTTTCTCAGCTTAGATTTTGCTCAAAATGTATGAATCTGATCTAAACATAGTGTGGAAACATGGTTTCACTTGTTTCATCATTCATTTCAGTCAGACGTCTTTTCTTGCCAAATCAAGCGATTAGGGCGCTGGGAGCTTAGTTTAGGCAGTTACAACAGATGAAGCTGTATTCAAGCCAAAAATGCTTTCTCAGCTTAGATTGTGCTCAAAATGTATTAATTTGACCTAAACATAGTGTGGAAACATGGTTTCACTTGTTTCATCATTCATTTCAGACAGACGTCTTTATTTGCCAAATCTAGCGATTTAGAGCACGGGGAGCTTGTTTTCGGCAGTTAGAGCAGATCAAGCTGTATTCAAGCCAAAAATGCTTTCCCAGCTTAGATTTTGCTGAAAATGTATGAATTTGACCTAAACATAATGTGGAAACATGGTTTCACTTGTTTCCTCATTCATTTCAGTCAGACGTCTTTTCTTGCCAAATCAAGCGAGTTTGAGCACTTTCTGTCAATAAAAGAGTAAAGTCAGATCTGTCTTTTCTGTAAGTTTAATCCAACCATCTGCAGATGGACTCACCACCCGGTCAAATTCATGAGCCGAGTGAATGAGCCCAGAGTAAAGGAGTGTTCACAATTTATACACAGATAACAACAAGGTCAGGGGAAGAGACAAGCACTCTCTGCGCCAGCAGTGATTAAGCTACACACATACCTACATACGACTATCCCAATCAGACAGGCTTCTCATCGACACAAGACATAAAGTTAAAACTTCATGACGCATGACCTGGGACTCTGTGCGAAGCATAAAATTTTCAGATATAAAACATGAGAAGAGGGCGACTTTCTATCTGAGTTTTGGCTGGTTCGTGACTCTATCACAATCATGTAGGGAAGAGGTTAGGTGTTCATACATTTGCATAAGATATCAGTCACATGAAGCAAGTTAGATAAATGTTAAGAAATCATATTCAACAAAATAGTTTAAAATTCATCAACCCATAATGAAAAGGTTTTTTCCCATCACAATTCCTCCCTTTGAGCATACTATGCTCACTACAGACTATATAAAAAAATTCCTTTGTAAGTAATAGTGAAGGATAAAAAAAATCAAGTCAGCTTGGAAAACAGATTCTTTTCACAGCTCAAAAGACATGCTCAAACATCAGTCATGATTATTCTACAATAAAGCACTATGGTGCCGTTTGCAGTGGCTGGCGTGAACCCAGGTGGCTCTCTCTGCGATCTTCACTGCCGTCTCCGTGGTCAGAAGCACTTGGAACGGACCGTTCCATCTGCGAATAACGACCCAATCCCCTGGCTCCAAATCATGCAGTTTGTGGGCTGCTGGGGCAGGCAGAGCGTCCTTAACCTGTTTGTGAATATCAGAAAGAACAGAGGACAGGTTTGCACAATACCACAACATTTCATCCTCACACTGACCTGTCCCTGGGAGCTGTCTCGTGCCGGGCCCAATCCCGGTGTGCAGAGGTCGACCAAACAAGATTTCAAAAGGGCTAAGGTTGTTTTTAGCTCTGATTCTAGCCCTCATGTGCATGAGGACGGTTGGCAAGGCTTTGGTCCATGACAGACCTGTTTCTTCGCAACATTTAGCAAGCTTGTTTTTCAGGGTGCCATTTTCTCTTTCTACGGCACCTCCGCTTGCTGGGTGGTAGGCGCAGTGCCGTTTTAGGTCAATACCTAAGTAGTCCCCCACACTTTTCAGGGCTGTATTTACAAAAGGTGTGCCATTATCACTGGATATTTTAGCTGGAATTCCCCAACGTGGGATGATTTCTGTGATTAAAGCTTTTGCAACTGCTGCCGCATCCTGTTTGGATGTAGGGAAAGCTTCCACCCACTTAGAAAACATGTCGACCACCACGAGACAGTATTTCTTTCCCTCACTAGGTGTTAGTTCAATGAAATCCATTTGTAAATGCTTGAATGGTCTTTCAGGGGGTGGATGGGCACCCTGTTGCGTCCGAAGACCTCCCCCTGCATTGTTTGTGGCACAGATCACACACCTTTTGCAAAAAGTTTGGGAGAAGGCTGAGAAGCCCTTTGTGAACCAATATCTTTGTATCTCACTCATCATTCCCCCTTTTGACACATGATCTCATCCATGTGTCAACGTAGCATAGTGAGGAAAAAGATATTTGGGCAAGCACGGTTTGTAGTTAGGACCATACCAAACATTCTCTTTGACAGCGCAACCAGCTTGCCTCCAGTTGGCCGCCTCCTGTGGAGTGGCTTTCGCTTGTAGTTCCTGCAGATCTGCGAAAGGTGTCAGTGGTGAGGCAGGGATAACAACACATTGTTTTGTTAGTCGCTGCTTAGCTGCTGTCTTCGCAATAGCGTCTGCTCTGGCGTTTCCCTGTGAAATGAGGTCGGGTTTGTTAGTGTGAGCTTCACATTTACAGACAGCGATTTGTTTTGGTAGCAGCAGAGCATCGAGGAGGGAGGCAACAAATGTGTGATGTGCAATTGGCTTTCCTGAAGCCGTCAGGAATTTTCTGTTTGCCCAAATTTGGCCAAATGAATGACAAACTCCCCAGGCATAATGACTGTCTGTGAAAATGTTAACAGACTTGTCCTTGGCCAATGTGCATGCTTTCGTTTAGGCTACAAGCTCTGCGGCTTGAGCGGAGTAGTTTGAGGGGAGAGGTTCAGCTAGAACAATGTCATGTAATGTTGTGACTGCAAAACCTGTTTGGTTCTTTCCTGTCCCTGGGTCCCTTGATGCTGAGCCATCCACAAACAGTTCCAGGCCTGCATTCTGAAGTGGCACTTCCTGCAGATCAGATCTAGGAGAGCAGACTTCATTAATGATAGCAACACAGTTGTGTGCCTCTCCATCGTCAGCTGTGGGAAGAAGGGTAGCAGGATTAAGAACTGTACATCGTTTCACAGTAATGTTTGGGAGCTCTAGCAGAATGGTGTTGTATCTCAGCCACCTAGCAGCTGAGAGATGAGAGGTTTTCTGCTCGAGCAAAATCAAGGAGACAGCGTGGGGCACCAGCAGTGTCAGATCAGAATACCCTACAATGTCATGAGAGGCCATCACTTCTTTCTCTGCAGCAGCCACAGCTCTGAGGCAGGCAGGCAAGCCTGCCGCCACTGAATCAAGTTTTGATGAAAAGTACGCTACAGGCCTGTTGCGGCCCCCGTGGTCTTGTAGCAATACGGAAGTCATGTACCCACCCTCTCCGTCGACTGTCTGGGTGAAAGGTCTTGAGCAGTCGGGCAGGCCCAGAGTCGGGGGAGACTGCAGGGCCAGTTTGAGGTCAGTGAATGCTTTGTCAGCGTCAGTCACCCACTCAACTTTGTCGTTCGCATTGAGGCCTTTCCCATGGGCGATTGCTGCCAATGGTGCCTCTATTTCGGCGTAGTTCAGGATCCATTGTCTGCAATATGACGTCATACCCAAAAAACTCATTACTTGCTTTTTGGTGTGAGGCCTCGGAACAGACTGGATTGCAGCTATTCTGGAGGGAGAGAGAGTCTTCCCTTCCCTTGTGATCACATGACCTAGGAAAACAACTTTCTCACAGGCAAACTGCAGCTTTGACAGGCTTGCTTTGTGTCCGTTATCAGCCAGATGGGAGAGCAAGGCCACTGTGTCTGCTACACAGGCTTCTCTGGTGGGAGAGCAAATCAACAGATCATCCACATATCATCATCATCGCACTATTGCTGGGCAGCTTTAAAGAATCCAAATTGTGTTAAAAATTGTTGGTGACTCAGACAGGCCCTGGCACAAGTGCGTGAATGTGTAGGTCTTATTTTCAAACGTAAACGCAAACCAGAATTGGCTGTCTGGGTGAACAGGAATGCTGAAGAAAGCATTGGCTAGATCAACAACAGAGAACCACTTACTGTCGGGTGGAACTTGTGAGAGAATGGTGTGAGGGTTAGGGATGGTTGGCGCGCGTGCATGAATGGCTGCATTTACTGCTTGTAGGTCTTGTACAAACCTCCATTCGTCGGGCTGGCGTCGTTCTCTGGGCAGTTGTCTTGCCAATGTCCCACTTTTCCAAATCTATGACAGGCGCCAGGGCGTTTTTTGAATCTGCCCCAGCGTCCCTTTCCTCGTCCTCGTCCGCGTTCGCGACCCCTCGCTTGGTGCTCGTAGCATGCCAACTGAGCCAATTGGAGTCTTTCTGTCAAGCCTATCGCCTTTCGGTTCTTTTCGTCGTTGAGGAACTTTTCTGCGTGGTTGGCCCATTCCTCAACGGTTTCGAGATTTGCATTGTCCCAGTTCACACATTGTTCTCTCACCATTCTGCTGATCTCTGGCTTCATGCCATTCGTGAAGCAGTCCCGTTGCTGGGCCTCCCAGGGAGTGACTTCATGGATACCTCCCATGACTCGGGGCTTCGCCACTGTGTGTGGCGTGGACTGCGGTGAGTCTGACCAGATAGTCCGCTAAGAGTTCATCGTCACGTTGTTTGCAGGCAGAAATCTTCCCCATGTCTAATTTCAGAGGGAAGGTCTGTCTGATTCTGTAACATAGTCCTCCAATGACGTCGTTGCTGGCCCAGTCAGAGTTCTCTACCCTAATGTCCTCCACGGGGTAGTCGCCCACAACTCGGGCCCACATTGTACCCATCTGAACCATCAGCAGGCGTTGCAGTTCAGCAGTGGTGGGCTTGAACTGTCCGCAAAAGGTCATGAGCTGAATCACAAACTCCGCTCCCCCATTGCGGACGTCTGGAAGCGACGCAGCAGCGTCCTTCATGTCACTGTATGTCCAAGGCCTATAAACCAGCTGCACTCAACTCTCACTCCCCGCCACCTCCACCATGGGAGCCTGGAATTCTGTCTTCAGGGGGTTGTACACAGAGTTGCTCCGTGTGTGGTGAGGGCTGTGGCTGACGGTGGCATACGGTGGTGGTGTGTTTAGGCTCTCAACCACCAGCGATCGCCTCCCTCTGCCCCGCCCTGGGTGGAATTCTCACCGTACAATGGGTGGTGGGTGTCGTAGGAAGGCGGGCGGCGCGGAGGACATCCCAGCTGCTAGTCCGTAGTCTCCGGGCGCTGGGATGGTTGGTTGGCTGTAGGCTACTGGTTCCCAGTTCACGTCCGGTGGCCCTGGAGTCTTCTCGTGGCGTGCAGACAGTGCAGGTGGTGCAGATGGTGCAGACGACTTAGCCGGAGCCGAGTCCAGATCGGGATCTAGTTTGAGACACTGAGACTGAGAGGTTAGAGGAGCTGGCCCTGCCTGCCTGTTCTTATCCCTGTGAAAAGCTTCCTCCTGCCAATTTGTGAAAGCTTCCCAATCTGGTTCAAATGTCTGTTTGTTCTTTCCCCTCTTCCCTTTTTTCTCCTTGCTTTCCCTTTCCATTTGTTTTAGTTTGCTTTTTAAGGTGGCAAGTTGTTTGGTGCTAAAACTGCCAGCACTTGGAAACCCACACTCTCGGACCCACACATCAAGTTGATCCGCACTCTTCTTACCGTAATTGGCAATCATGCTGAATGTGAGGGGAGGTCAGCTTGAGTGGATAATCGTCCCCCTGAATTTTGCTGTTTCCTGAGCCCATTTTGGTTTTTATTACCCCCGAATTGATTATAAAAAATTGCTAAAGGAAACAAGGCATTGTTAAAATTATTTTTCTTTCACTCGGGTGGATATGAGACCAAGGAGCGGTAAAATCAACAAAAGAAATGGATAAAAGGCAATGCAATGACCTAGACAACTGTTTTCTAATAAACACCCAATAACTGCAGAATTTGTAACTTCGGGAAAAACCCAATAGAGACAACAACTTACACAAAAACAAACTGGAGATAGACAATTTACACATGCACACTCCCTTTCCGTCCGGCACCTTTTTTTTTCCTTCTAATTTCTAAAGTCACTCAGAGGAGGGAAAGAAAGGAAAAAGACGCATAGGAAAGAAATGAAATGTTAGTTCTGTCTGTGTCTGAGCAGGCCCTTGGCACTGCGACCCACTTTGAGAAATTACTTTCCCCCTAACGAGAGAGAGGGACAAATCCGGGCATCTACTAGAGATCGGGCCTTCAAAGTTTATTCAAACAATGGCAATTTCCCACGTGATATGCTCTACTCCCAAGAAGGAAAATCTCAGTGCTCGCTGGCTCTCAGTTCCTCTCTATCACAAACCAGAGTTCTCTAGAAAAACTCACAGGGACTGAAACCCTTTTGAAGCTTCCTTGATTCTACAGCGGCTCGAAACCCAAAACTGCCCTGTGGACACGTCTGTCACGCCCACCCAAAAGTGGCGAGAATCGATTCAAGTACATACACACAAATTTTCTGAAGCTTCCTTGATTCTACAGCGGTTCGAAAACCCAAACCTGTCCTGTTGACACACCTGTCACGCCCACCCGAAAGTGGCAAGAATCGATTCAAGTACGTACACACACACGTGATGGTCTGTTGAATATTGGCTTACCAAGAAGACAGCTTCCACACGGTTCTGTAGATCACAGCTGTGAGCAAGCCACCTTGTCTCAGGCGTCAGGCCCTCACGTCTCTGCTCCTTTGATGGCGAGGTTGAGATTTTGGAGTCCGAGCTCCCGGGTACCTTTTGAACCGTCTGCACTGAGTTTAAGGGTCTCTCTCACAGAAGTGATCCCATCACTCGTTGCCAAATTGTGGCGGAAATTTCTGTCAATAAAAGAGTAAAGTCAGATCTATCTTTTCTGTAAGTTTAATCCAACCATCTGCAGATGTACTCACCAACCAGTCAAATTCATGAGCCAAGTGAATGAGCCCAGAGTAAAGGAGTCTTCACAATTTATACACAGATAACAACAAGGTCAGGGGACGAGACAAGCACTGTCGGCGCCAGCAGTGATTAAGCTACACACATACGTACATACGACTATCCCAATCAGACAGGCTTCTCATCGACACAAGACATAAAGTTAAAACTTTAGCAAGCCCCCTGGTACCTGCCTAACTCCAAACTAAACCTAACTATCTTCTGAGACATGCTGGGCTCGAGGCTTCTTTAAAGCAGAACTTCAGTAAACCTCAGCCATATGACCAAGGCCCTTTTTCAATTTTGGAGAAAGATTCCCAGTTGAAAACTTGGCGGTTTGTACACAATCGCTATTAGCACTTTGACTGGAGCCTCAATTTTAAGGACAACAAACTCCTCTACAGTACATCTTTTGATGTACACTGAGTCATCTGAGGGACCTAAGATTTTTTTGCAGTATCTCTGTCCTGCTGTAGTATTGTCCAGCAGGAGTCCAATCATCTTCACGCCTTCAGGTTCTCTAATTACAATGTTAGAAATGGTTCCAAATGTACCGTTCACAAGGCCGTCTTCCACATCTAAATTTCGGATCAACATAACGCGTACTCCTTGAGCAGCCATTATGTTGTTGGGCAAATCTCGCTTGTGTCCTTTAATTTCCCCAGACACAAACGTCATGCAGCCAGTTCTGGGGTCTTTTTGAAAATCACGAGCTGCAACGCCAATCGCATCCTTGAAGGAAGCAGTTACTTTGTCTGCGTTGTGACGGTCTACTTCTTTGTTTGTGGCGTAGATGTGTAGACTCAGTGCTGGGCAATGCAGACTATCAGCCACTGCCTGCGTAAGCAAGAGCCTGTCTTCATCTAACAAAGATTCTTCCTTTTGCTTCACCCTGAGACGGTTCAAGAGTTCAGCAAAAGCTCGATCGTCTTTCTGTCGCATGATCTCTGTCAGGGAGACCATTTTGAAGTTATCCTTCCAGAGATCAAACTCAGTCTTCTCGTACACACACCTTTACCCCTTTACCAAGGGGCGGCAGTTGATAATAGTCACCTACAGCAAGGACAGACATGCCTCCAAATGGCTTCCAATTACCCCTGATCTGCTGAAATCGCCAATGCACGTAGGCAAATAGCTCTTAAGAATCAGAATCAGAATCAGAATCAGAAAAAGCTTTATTGCCAAGTACGATTTTACACTTACGAGGAATTTGTTGTGGTGATATTGGTGCAAGCATCAAATAACTATTAAGTGAAAATATAACAAATTAACAATAGAAACTATTTAAAGAATAGAAAATATAACAAATTAACAATATAAACTATTTTAAAAAAGTAGAAAATATAACTATACAATATAAATATATATACACAATCTGTTTTTTGGGTAAAAGGATAAAAGGAGCAGACCAGCTGGCAGAGACCATGAGACCATGGACATCTCATCGATGATGAGAATCTCAGCGTTCGCCAGTGTTGCTCTGACTTCGTCGAGTGCATTCCCAAGACCTTGATAAGGTGACTTCAAGGACCTTGGTAATTTGAGAATGGAGTGCAACGTGTTGCCTGATATGTTAAATGCTGCTGTACCTGTGAATGCGGTCAGCAGCACTGCGGGTTGGGACATGTCTGCATGGTCCCGAAATCTCGGGAGCTCACGCAGAATTCTCGTAGCCTCGTGGTGAATGCACTTAATCACATGCGATTTGCCACATCCAGCCCCTCCCAACAGGAAGTAATAAAATGGTTTTGGATTGTGGCCCCAGACTAGTTCAAAGCACCACTGTCGAACAGTGTAGAAAACGGAAGCCTGAGTTTCGTTCAGACTTTGGTACATTTTCCTAACAAAGTCTGGACTCAACTCTGGAGCATCTATTCTAGGCATAGAGCTCCCCTTGTCCTTCTTAGTGCCGAATTCTGGGACATCTTCACCGTTTTGCTCCTGATCGCGAGGTTCACATTCAGCCAGGCACTCCAGCCGGTCAACTTCAACTTCGGGCGCAAAAGAGTTCCAAGCATTCACGAGACGACTGCACACCTGAAGCTGCTGAAACGCAGCTTCCATGTTTTTTCCTTGGCCCTCATAACGTTTTTTGTTGTGCCTCACTATTTCCTCTACTCTCATACCCCACTTGTCGCTACGCTTATAAAACTCTTTATAAGTGGGGTGCGCTTTATCTCTTGGATCGGCGTCGGATCGATGTGGGAGATAAAGTTTCAGCAATCTTCTATAAAACTTCTCTGGAGTTTTTTCCTCAGAGAAGCGAGTAAATCTAATGATTGCTGGTTTTCCTACGGTTCTCTTTTGAATAAATCCTTCATCGTTCAACAATGGAATGGCATTCAGGCTTTCTGTTTGCCGGCCGTAGACTACCCTGTAGTCTGACGCGAACTCGTCCAGGCACATACGTTCAAACTCTTGCATGAGAGGTCTGTTGACGTATTTTTCAGGCAACCCCGACATCCATACTTCCACTGATCCGGGTTCCATTCTTTCCAGTCTACTCATAGGGTGACTCATTTTCAGACCTTCCTCGTTGGTCTGAATAAACACCACGGATCGGGAGCACTTCTTGAGGCGTAAGCTGCAGGTACGGGCTACAGCCTCTTGAGCGCTGACCTCTCTGTGTTTAGAGTAGGCCTGCATAATTTGTTTCATTTCGTCGTGCTTGTTAACATCAGATGTCTTAACATCTTTGATGACGTTCTTAAGGAATTCCGTCATCTCGTGCTCCGGTTTCGCTACATATGACATCATGTACATGATGCAGCTGTAGTCGTCTATGACGTACTGGATGTCCATGTTTGCGTTCCACGCTCTAAGCAAATCAGGATTGTAGGCATTAACCCAACAATCATTTGGATGGCGCCTCAGCATCACGACATGGGTGTTTGCCAGGCGCTGCGCGGCGGCAAAGTATTGCTCGTAAGTTAAGTTGCACTGGCAAAGCAAGTCTGTCAAACTTCTGAACGAAGCGCCTGGATCCATAAGCACATCTCTAACTGGTTGGAGCGTTTGTTTAGCCAATTTTTGCATTTCTGCGAGGGCCCTTTTCTGCTCTGCTATTTGCGCTTCGAAGTCTGCATCATCTTGGTCCTCTTTTTGGTGGCAATTAATTGTGGGGGGCCTGGTGATGAATGTTTTATCCATCGGTAGTTTTGGAAAGCCGAACCTGCAGGCTACATTTCCCTTCTTACAGGACTTTGAATGTTTCCTGCTGTGCACCTGAACCTCTGACACTATTTTGTGGAGTTCCGGATCTGTGTCAGGGTCGGGCATTTTGCAACTAATGTATCTATCTATAAATTCCATGACGTGTCTGTCGGGGTCCTCTTCAAATTTAGGTGAATCTTTTATCCAAATGAGCATGTGGATGTGCGGGCTTCCCTTGGCTTGGAACTCAACGCGATAAAAATACTTCACCAATCGGTTGTGAAGGAGAGAGGATGCGGTTTGTCATGAGAGCCTCTACTCTCTTTTCAAACATGTGCATTACTGTGATGGGGTTACTTCTCAGAATGTCACATTTTGTTTTCCAATCCAAATCTGAAAACAGCCCTTGCTCACCTTGCTGAGCTTTGATGGCCTCTATGAACTCAGGCCATCTCATCTCAGCAGCAGAGAACGTGGTAAAAAATGTTGGTTTTCCAATTTGACGAACCATGGCGTGCACATCTTTAAGCGTTTTATTCCAATAGGCTGGAGTGCCTCTAAGAGGCTGTATGAACCTGGTTGCATCTTGGCTCATGATGAGTCTTTGGTTTTCGACTTTCCTTTGCGCATTTGTAGACATACTATTTGTCGCTAGGTTAGTCTCTGTAACAAACTGCGCAAAGAAAAGATAACAAAGGTAATAGAATTAAAGTAGAGGCTCGGGGACAGGGAGACGGTTCTAGCTTCATCTAACGTGTTCTCTCCTGTCGGAAATTGTACAGGAAAAGCCATGGCCTCCAACTTTGGTATGGTGAAAAAACCAACGGGTTTGTTGCCTTGCGCGGGTGCAACACTAAATACTCCATCGCCATATGAAAGAATTTCCTGTGCAATGTCGGGGGGCTGCATGCAAGTGTCCAGGGAGAGGCCTGGTCTCAGCTCCTCCTGTTCTTCCTCATCTGCCTCTAACTGTCCCGGCTCGTTTTGGCTTTTAAAAATTTCCTCCAAATCGACATCCCTATCTTCCTCTGGAATGCTGGGCTCCTTTTCTTGTCTGAGCTCCTCTTCCTGTCTGGGTTCCTCTTCTTCGAGCAGAAAGTCAAAAGTTGCAGTCTCATCGATAAACACATCTTTATATTCTGAATGTGTCTCTTTCAATTTCGCAAGGCCATTGAGCACATTCTTCATATTAACTTTGTAAAATTGCTTGTAACCTTTGTATTTGATGTGCCTTTTCAATTTCACTTGAAGCAGCTGCACTTCTGCTCTGGGCCTTGGGAGACTGTTGACGGTCGCTTCCAACTCTGATGGAACGCACACAACAGCTCCGTGGACTGCTCTCTGTTGGCCTTTTGGCAGAGCAACACTTTTTGCAAATGGCAAGATTTTTGCAATCAGCTGCCTCTCAAGCACATTAAGTGCAGCCAATTCTGGGGAGATGGGCGCCAACTCCAAATTGTTTACGACTGCCATGGGTGGTATGCATCCTCTGCTAAGGTGGCTGTCGCAGGTGTAGCATATCCACTCATGCAGTCTTTCTTGTGGCACAGAGCAAGGCGTAGAGCAGTCACTGTCACAAAAGTGAACATAGTTTCCTGTCAAGCATGCTGCTGCGACTTTTGTGTGTTTACAATATTTTCGTCTTTTGCATTCTTTGACCTGATTAGGAAACATGGTTCTGTTACAAACAGTACAAATGTATGTGGGTCCATGTCTAATGGACTCACGAAAGACAGCTATGGCTGCTTCCATCACCGGATCAATCAGGGGCTGGGGATGGTGGGGCACAGTTTGTCTGTATTTTCTCCTGATTCTAAGCGCTCTCTGCATCTTGTAAAATGTGCTAAAGGCAGCATTTGTGGCCAATTTGGTTCCTTCCTTGTATCTGTCTCGAACGTGTTTCTTTTGAGTGGTGCGGAATGTGGCATCCTTCCTTGTATCTGTCTCAAATGTGTTTCTTTTGAGTGGTGCGGAATGTGGCATCTTCCTTGTATCTATCTCGAATGTGTTTCTACTGTCTGGTGCAGAACGTGGCAACCTCCTTGTATCTATCTCGAATGTGTTTCTACTGTCTGGTGCGGAACGTGGCATCTGCCTTGTATCTATCTCGAATGTGTTTCTTTTGAGTGGTGCGGAACATGGCATCCTTCCTTGTATCTCTCTCGAATGTGTTTCTACTGTCTGGTGCGGAACATGGCATCTTCCTTGTATCTATCTCGAATGTGTTTCTACTGTCTGGTGTGGAACGTGGCATCCTCCTTGTATCTGTCTCGAATGTGTTTCAGTGGCATCCTCCTTGTATCTCTCTCGAATGTGTTTCTGTGGCATCCTCCTTGTACCTATCTCGAATGTGTTTCTACTTTCTGGTTCAGAATGTGGCATCCTCCTTGTATCTATCTCAAATGTGTTTCTGTGGCATCCTCCTTGTATCTACCTCGAATGTGTTTCTTTTGAGTGGTGCGGAACGTGGCATCCTTCCTTGTACCTATCTCGAATGTGTTTCTATTGTCTGGTGTGGAACGTGGCATCCTCCTTGTATCTATCTCGAATGTGTTTCTACTGCCTGGTGCGGAACGTGGCATCCTCCTTGTATCAATCTCGATTGTGTTTCTACTGTCTGGTGTGGAACGTGGAATCCTCCTTGTATCTATCTCGAATATGTTTCTGTGGCATCCTCCTTATATCTATCTCAAATGTGTTTCTACTGCCTGGTGCGGAACGTGGCATCCTCCTTGTATCAACCTCGAATATGTTTCTACTGTCTGGTGCGGAACGTGGCATCCTCCTTGTATCTATCTCGAATGTGTTTCTTTAGAGTGGTGCGGAACGTGGCATCCTTCCTATCCTTCCTGTTTCTGTGGCGTCCTCCTTGGATCTATGTCGAATGTGTTTCTGTGGCATCCTCCTTGTATCTATCTCAAATGTGTTTCTTTTGAGTGGTGCGGAACGTGGCATCCTTCCTTGTATCTATCTCGAATGTGTTCCTACTGTCTGGTGCGGAATGTGGCATCTTCCTTGTACCTATCTCAACTGTGTTTCTACTGTCTAGTGCGGAACGTGGCATCCTCCTTGTATCTATCTCAAATGTGTTTCTGTGGCATCCTCCTTGTATCTATCTCGGATGTGTTTCTTTTGAGTGGTGCGGAATGTGGCATCCTTCCTTGTACCTTGATCGAATGTGTTTCTACTGTCTGGTGCGGAACGTGGCATCCTCCTTGTATCTATCTCGAATGTGTTTCTGTGGCTTCCTCCTTGTATCTATTTCGAATGTGTTTCTGTGGCATCCTCCTTGTATCTATCTCGAATGTGTTTCTACTGTCTGGTGCGGAACGTGGCATGCTCCTTGTATCTATCTCGAATGTGTACTGTCTGGTGCGGAAAGTCGCATCTTCCTTGTACCTATCTCGAAGGTGTTTCTGTGAGATCCTCCTTGTATCTATCTCGAATGTGTTTCTGTGGCATCCTCCTTGTACCTATCTCGAATGTGTTTCTACTTTCTGGTTAAGAATATGGCATCCTCCTTGTATATATCTCAAATGTGTTTCTGTGGCATCCTCCTTGTATCTATCTCGAATGTGTTTCTTTTGAGTGGTGCGGAACGTGGCATCCTTCCTTGTACCTGTCTCGAATGTGTTTCTATTGTCTGATGTGGAACGTGGCATCCTCCTTGTATCTATCTCGAATGTGTTTCTACTGCCTGGTGCGGAACGTGGCATCCTCCTTGTATCAATCTCGATTGTGTTTCTACTGTCTGGTGTGGAACGTGGAATCCTCCTTGTATCTATCTCGAATGTGTTTCTGTGGCATCCTCCTTGTATCTATCTCGAATGTGTTTCTGTGGCATCCCCCTTGTATCTATCTCAAATGTGTTTCTTTTGAGTGGTGCAGAATGTGGCATCCTTCCTTGTACCTTGATCGAATGTGTTTCTACTGTCTGGTGCGGAACGTGGCATCCTCCTTGTATCTATCTCAAATGTCTTTCTCTTGAGTGGTGCGGAACGTGGCATCCTTCCTTGTATCTATCTCGAATGTGCACTGTCTGGTGCGGAAAGTCGCATCTTCCTTGTACCTATCTCGAATGTATTTCTGTGACATCCTCCTTGTATCTATCTCGAATGTGTTTCTGTGGCATCCTCCTTGTACCTATCTCGAATGTGTTTCTACTGTCTAGTGCAGGACGTGGCATGCTCCTTGTATCTATCTCGAATGTGTTTCTGTGGCATCCTCCATGTGTCTATTTCGAATGTGTTTCTTTTGAGTGGTGCGGAACGTGGCATCCTTCCTCGTACCTATCTCGAATGTGTTTCTATTGTCTTGTGTGGAACGTGGCATCCTCCTTGTATCTATCTTGAATGTGTTTCTACTGCCTGGTGCGGAACGTGGCATCCTCCTTGTATTAATCTCGAATATGTTTCTACTGTCTGGTGCAGAACGTGGCATCTTCCTTGTATCTATCTCGAATGTGTTTCTTTAGAGTGGTGCGGAACGTGGCATCCTCCTTGTACCTATCTCGAATATGTTTCTACTGTCTGGTGCGGAACTTGGCATCCTCTTTGTATCTATCTCGAATGTGTTTCTGTGGCATCCTCCTTGTATCTACCTCAAATGTGTTTCTTTTGAGTGGTGCGGAACGTGGCATCCTTCCTTGTATCTATCTCGAATGTGTTTCTACTGTCTGGTGCGGAACGTGGCTTCCTCCTTGTATCTATCTCAAATGTGTTTCTGTGACATCCCCCTTCTATCTATCTTGAATGTGTTTCTTTTGAGTGGTGTGGAACGTGGCATCCCTCATTGGACCTTGATCGAATGTGTTTCTACTGTCTGGTGCGGAACGTGGCATCCTCCTTGTATCTATCTCAAATGTGTTTCTGTGGCATCCTCCTTGTATCCATCTCAAATGTGTTTCTACTGTCTGGTGCGGAACGTGGCATGCTCCTTGTATCTATCTCGAATGGGTACTGTCTGGTGCGGAAAGTCGCATCTTCCTTGTACCTATCTCGAATGTGTTTCTGTGGCATCCTCCTTGTATCTATCTCGAATGTGTTTCTGCTGTCTGGTGCGGAACGTGGCATCTTCCTTGTATCAATCTCGAACATGTTTCTACTGTCTGGTGCAGAACATGGCATCTTCCTTGTATCTATCTCGAATGTGTTTCTCTAGAGTGGTGCAGAATGTGGCATCCTTCCTTGTACCTTGATCGAATGTGTTTCTACTGTCTGGTGCGGAACGTGGCATCCTCCTTGTATCTATCTCAAATGTCTTTCTCTTGAGTGGTGCGGAACGTGGCATCCTTCCTTGTATCTATCTCGAATGTGCACTGTCTGGTGCGGAAAGTCGCATCTTCCTTGTACCTATCTCGAATGTATTTCTGTGACATCCTCCTTGTATCTATCTCGAATGTGTTTCTGTGGCATCCTCCTTGTACCTATCTCGAATGTGTTTCTACTGTCTAGTGCAGGACGTGGCATGCTCCTTGTATCTATCTCGAATGTGTTTCTGTGGCATCCTCCATGTGTCTATTTCGAATGTGTTTCTTTTGAGTGGTGCGGAACGTGGCATCCTTCCTCGTACCTATCTCGAATGTGTTTCTATTGTCTTGTGTGGAACGTGGCATCCTCCTTGTATCTATCTTGAATGTGTTTCTACTGCCTGGTGCGGAACGTGGCATCCTCCTTGTATTAATCTCGAATATGTTTCTACTGTCTGGTGCAGAACGTGGCATCTTCCTTGTATCTATCTCGAATGTGTTTCTTTAGAGTGGTGCGGAACGTGGCATCCTCCTTGTACCTATCTCGAATATGTTTCTACTGTCTGGTGCGGAACTTGGCATCCTCTTTGTATCTATCTCGAATGTGTTTCTGTGGCATCCTCCTTGTATCTACCTCAAATGTGTTTCTTTTGAGTGGTGCGGAACGTGGCATCCTTCCTTGTATCTATCTCGAATGTGTTTCTACTGTCTGGTGCGGAACGTGGCTTCCTCCTTGTATCTATCTCAAATGTGTTTCTGTGACATCCCCCTTCTATCTATCTTGAATGTGTTTCTTTTGAGTGGTGTGGAACGTGGCATCCCTCATTGTACCTTGATCGAATGTGTTTCTACTGTCTGGTGCGGAACGTGGCATCCTCCTTGTATCTATCTCAAATGTGTTTCTGTGGCATCCTCCTTGTATCCATCTCAAATGTGTTTCTACTGTCTGGTGCGGAACGTGGCATGCTCCTTGTATCTATCTCGAATGGGTACTGTCTGGTGCGGAAAGTCGCATCTTCCTTGTACCTATCTCGAATGTGTTTCTGTGGCATCCTCCTTGTATCTATCTCGAATGTGTTTCTGCTGTCTGGTGCGGAATGTGGCATCTTCCTTGTATCAATCTCGAACATGTTTCTACTGTCTGGTGCAGAACATGGCATCTTCCTTGTATCTATCTCGAATGTGTTTCTCTAGAGTGGTGCGGAACGTGGCATCCCTCCTTGTACCTTGATCGAATGTGTTTCTACTGTCTGGTGCGGAATGTGGCATCCTCCTTGTATCTATCTCGAATGTGTTTCTGTGGCATCCTCCTTGTATCTATCTCGAATGTGTTTCTACTGTCTGGTGCGGAACGTGGCATCCTTCCTTGTATCTATCTCGAATGTGTTTCTACTGTCTGGTGCGGAATGTGGCATCCTCCTTGTATCTATCTCGAATGTGTTTCTACTGTCTGGTGCGGAACGTGGCATCCTTCCTTGTATCTATCTCGAATGTGTTTCTACTGTCTGGTGCGGAATGTGGCATCTTCCTTGTATCTATCTCGAATGTGTTTCTACTGTCTGGTGCGGAACGTGGCATCCTCCTTGTATCTATCTCGAATGTGTTTCTATGGCATCCTCCTTGTATCTATCTCGAATGTGTTTCTGTGGCATCCTCCTTGTACCTATCTCGTATGTGTTTCTGCTTTCTGGCTCAGAATGTGGCATCCTCCTTGTAACTATCTCAAATGTGTTTCTGTGGATTCCTCCTTGTACCTATCTCGAATGTGTTTCTACTGTCTGGTGCGGAATGTGGCATCTTCCTTGTATCTATCTCGAATGTGTTTCAACTGTCTGGTGCGGAACGTGGCATCCTCCTTGTATCTATCTCGAATGTGTTTCTATGGCATCCTCCTTGTATCTATCTCGAATGTGTTTCTGTGGCATCCTCCTTGTACCTATCTCGTATGTGTTTCTGCTTTCTGGCTCAGAATGTGGCATCCTCCTTGTAACTATCTCAAATGTGTTTCTGTGGATTCCTCCTTGTACCTATCTCGAATGTGTTTCTACTGTCTGGTGCGGAACTTGGCATCCTCCTTGTATCTATCTCGAATGTGTTTCTGTGGCATCCTCCTTGTATCTATCTCGAATGTGTTTCTTTTGAGTGGTGCGGAACGTGGCATCCTTCCTTGTATCTATCTCGAATGTGTTTCTACTGTCTGGTGCGGAACGTGGCATCCTCCTTGTATCTATCTCAAATGTGTTTCTGTGGCATCCTCCTATCTATCTCGAATGTGTTTCTTTTGAGTGGTGCGGAACGTGGCATCCCTCCTTGTACCTTGATCGAATGTGTTTCTACTGTCTGGTGCGGAACGTGACATGCTCCTTGTATCTATCTCGAATGGGTACTGTCTGGTGCGGAAAGTTGCATCTTCCTTGTACCTATCTCGAATGTGTTTCTGTGGCATCCTCCTTGTATCTATCTCGAATGTGTTTCTACTGTCTGGTGCGGAATGTGGCATCTTCCTTGTATCAATCTCGAACATGTTTCTACTGTCTGGTGCAGAACATGGCATCTTCCTTGTATCTATCTCGAATGTGTTTCTCTAGAGTGGTGCGGAACGTGGCATCCTTCCTTGTACCTATCTCGAATGTGTTTCTACTGTCTGGTGCGGAACGTGGCATCCTCTTTGTATCTATCTCGAATGTGTTTCTGTGGCATCCTCCTTGTATCTATCTCGAATGTGTTTCTACTGTCTGGTGCGGAACGTGGCATGTTCCTTGTATCTATCTCAAATGGGTATTGTCTGGTGCGGAAAGTCGCATCTTCCTTGTACCTATCTCGAATGTGTTTCTGTGGCATCCTCCTTGTATCTATCTCGAATGTGTTTCTACTGTCTGGTGCGGAACGTGGCATGCTCCTTGTATCTATCTCGAATGTGCACTGTCTGGTGCGGAAAGTCCTTGTACCTATCTCGAATGTATTTCTGTGACATCCTCCTTGTATCTATCTCGAATGAGTTTCTGTGGCATCCTCCTTGTACCAATCTCGAATGTGTTTCTACTGTCTGGTGCGGAACGTGGCATCTTCCTTGTACCTATCTCGAATGTGTTTCTACTGTCTAGTGCAGGACGTGGCATGCTCCTTGTATCTATCTCGAATGTGTTTCTGTGGCATCCTCCATGTGTCTATTTCGAATGTGTTTCTTTTGAGTGGTGCGGAACGTGGCATCCTTCCTCGTACCTATCTCGAATGTGTTTCTATTGTCTTGTGTGGAACGTGGCATCCTCCTTGTATCTATCTTGAATGTGTTTCTACTGCCTGGTGCGGAACGTGGCATCCTCCTTGTATTAATCTCGAATATGTTTCTACTGTCTGGTGCAGAACGTGGCATCTTCCTTGTATCTATCTCGAATGTGTTTCTTTAGAGTGGTGCGGAACGTGGCATCCTCCTTGTACCTATCTCGAATATGTTTCTACTGTCTGGTGCGGAACTTGGCATCCTCTTTGTATCTATCTCGAATGTGTTTCTGTGGCATCCTCCTTGTATCTACCTCAAATGTGTTTCTTTTGAGTGGTGCGGAACGTGGCATCCTTCCTTGTATCTATCTCGAATGTGTTTCTACTGTCTGGTGCGGAACGTGGCTTCCTCCTTGTATCTATCTCAAATGTGTTTCTGTGACATCCCCCTTCTATCTATCTTGAATGTGTTTCTTTTGAGTGGTGTGGAACGTGGCATCCCTCATTGTACCTTGATCGAATGTGTTTCTACTGTCTGGTGCGGAACGTGGCATCCTCCTTGTATCTATCTCAAATGTGTTTCTGTGGCATCCTCCTTGTATCCATCTCAAATGTGTTTCTACTGTCTGGTGCGGAACGTGGCATGCTCCTTGTATCTATCTCGAATGGGTACTGTCTGGTGCGGAAAGTCGCATCTTCCTTGTACCTATCTCGAATGTGTTTCTGTGGCATCCTCCTTGTATCTATCTCGAATGTGTTTCTGCTGTCTGGTGCGGAATGTGGCATCTTCCTTGTATCAATCTCGAACATGTTTCTACTGTCTGGTGCAGAACATGGCATCTTCCTTGTATCTATCTCGAATGTGTTTCTCTAGAGTGGTGCGGAACGTGGCATCCCTCCTTGTACCTTGATCGAATGTGTTTCTACTGTCTGGTGCGGAATGTGGCATCCTCCTTGTATCTATCTCGAATGTGTTTCTGTGGCATCCTCCTTGTATCTATCTCGAATGTGTTTCTACTGTCTGGTGCGGAACGTGGCATCCTTCCTTGTATCTATCTCGAATGTGTTTCTACTGTCTGGTGCGGAATGTGGCATCCTCCTTGTATCTATCTCGAATGTGTTTCTACTGTCTGGTGCGGAACGTGGCATCCTTCCTTGTATCTATCTCGAATGTGTTTCTACTGTCTGGTGCGGAATGTGGCATCTTCCTTGTATCTATCTCGAATGTGTTTCTACTGTCTGGTGCGGAACGTGGCATCCTCCTTGTATCTATCTCGAATGTGTTTCTATGGCATCCTCCTTGTATCTATCTCGAATGTGTTTCTGTGGCATCCTCCTTGTACCTATCTCGTATGTGTTTCTGCTTTCTGGCTCAGAATGTGGCATCCTCCTTGTAACTATCTCAAATGTGTTTCTGTGGATTCCTCCTTGTACCTATCTCGAATGTGTTTCTACTGTCTGGTGCGGAATGTGGCATCTTCCTTGTATCTATCTCGAATGTGTTTCAACTGTCTGGTGCGGAACGTGGCATCCTCCTTGTATCTATCTCGAATGTGTTTCTATGGCATCCTCCTTGTATCTATCTCGAATGTGTTTCTGTGGCATCCTCCTTGTACCTATCTCGTATGTGTTTCTGCTTTCTGGCTCAGAATGTGGCATCCTCCTTGTAACTATCTCAAATGTGTTTCTGTGGATTCCTCCTTGTACCTATCTCGAATGTGTTTCTACTGTCTGGTGCGGAACTTGGCATCCTCCTTGTATCTATCTCGAATGTGTTTCTGTGGCATCCTCCTTGTATCTATCTCGAATGTGTTTCTTTTGAGTGGTGCGGAACGTGGCATCCTTCCTTGTATCTATCTCGAATGTGTTTCTACTGTCTGGTGCGGAACGTGGCATCCTCCTTGTATCTATCTCAAATGTGTTTCTGTGGCATCCTCCTATCTATCTCGAATGTGTTTCTTTTGAGTGGTGCGGAACGTGGCATCCCTCCTTGTACCTTGATCGAATGTGTTTCTACTGTCTGGTGCGGAACGTGACATGCTCCTTGTATCTATCTCGAATGGGTACTGTCTGGTGCGGAAAGTTGCATCTTCCTTGTACCTATCTCGAATGTGTTTCTGTGGCATCCTCCTTGTATCTATCTCGAATGTGTTTCTACTGTCTGGTGCGGAATGTGGCATCTTCCTTGTATCAATCTCGAACATGTTTCTACTGTCTGGTGCAGAACATGGCATCTTCCTTGTATCTATCTCGAATGTGTTTCTCTAGAGTGGTGCGGAACGTGGCATCCTTCCTTGTACCTATCTCGAATGTGTTTCTACTGTCTGGTGCGGAACGTGGCATCCTCTTTGTATCTATCTCGAATGTGTTTCTGTGGCATCCTCCTTGTATCTATCTCGAATGTGTTTCTACTGTCTGGTGCGGAACGTGGCATGTTCCTTGTATCTATCTCAAATGGGTATTGTCTGGTGCGGAAAGTCGCATCTTCCTTGTACCTATCTCGAATGTGTTTCTGTGGCATCCTCCTTGTATCTATCTCGAATGTGTTTCTACTGTCTGGTGCGGAACGTGGCATGCTCCTTGTATCTATCTCGAATGTGCACTGTCTGGTGCGGAAAGTCCTTGTACCTATCTCGAATGTATTTCTGTGACATCCTCCTTGTATCTATCTCGAATGAGTTTCTGTGGCATCCTCCTTGTACCAATCTCGAATGTGTTTCTACTGTCTGGTGCGGAACGTGGCATCTTCCTTGTACCTATCTCGAATGTGTTTCTACTGTCTAGTGCAGGACGTGGCATGCTCCTTGTATCTATCTCAAATGTGTTTCTGTGGCATCCTCCATGTGTCTATTTCGAATGTGTTTCTTTTGAGTGGTGCGGAACGTGGCATCCTTCCTCGTACCTATCTCGAATGTGTTTCTATTGTCTTGTGTGGAACGTGGCATCCTCCTTGTATCTATCTTGAATGTGTTTCTACTGCCTGGTGCGGAACGTGGCATCCTCCTTGTATTAATCTCGAATATGTTTCTACTGTCTGGTGCAGAACGTGGCATCTTCCTTGTATCTATCTCGAATGTGTTTCTTTAGAGTGGTGCGGAACGTGGCATCCTCCTTGTACCTATCTCGAATATGTTTCTACTGTCTGGTGCGGAACTTGGCATCCTCTTTGTATCTATCTCGAATGTGTTTCTGTGGCATCCTCCTTGTATCTACCTCAAATGTGTTTCTTTTGAGTGGTGCGGAACGTGGCATCCTTCCTTGTATCTATCTCGAATGTGTTTCTACTGTCTGGTGCGGAACGTGGCTTCCTCCTTGTATCTATCTCAAATGTGTTTCTGTGACATCCCCCTTCTATCTATCTTGAATGTGTTTCTTTTGAGTGGTGTGGAACGTGGCATCCCTCATTGTACCTTGATCGAATGTGTTTCTACTGTCTGGTGCGGAACGTGGCATCCTCCTTGTATCTATCTCAAATGTGTTTCTGTGGCATCCTCCTTGTATCCATCTCAAATGTGTTTCTACTGTCTGGTGCGGAACGTGGCATGCTCCTTGTATCTATCTCGAATGGGTACTGTCTGGTGCGGAAAGTCGCATCTTCCTTGTACCTATCTCGAATGTGTTTCTGTGGCATCCTCCTTGTATCTATCTCGAATGTGTTTCTGCTGTCTGGTGCGGAATGTGGCATCTTCCTTGTATCAATCTCGAACATGTTTCTACTGTCTGGTGCAGAACATGGCATCTTCCTTGTATCTATCTCGAATGTGTTTCTCTAGAGTGGTGCGGAACGTGGCATCCCTCCTTGTACCTTGATCGAATGTGTTTCTACTGTCTGGTGCGGAATGTGGCATCCTCCTTGTATCTATCTCGAATGTGTTTCTGTGGCATCCTCCTTGTATCTATCTCGAATGTGTTTCTACTGTCTGGTGCGGAACGTGGCATCCTTCCTTGTATCTATCTCGAATGTGTTTCTACTGTCTGGTGCGGAATGTGGCATCCTCCTTGTATCTATCTCGAATGTGTTTCTACTGTCTGGTGCGGAACGTGGCATCCTTCCTTGTATCTATCTCGAATGTGTTTCTACTGTCTGGTGCGGAATGTGGCATCTTCCTTGTATCTATCTCGAATGTGTTTCTACTGTCTGGTGCGGAACGTGGCATCCTCCTTGTATCTATCTCGAATGTGTTTCTATGGCATCCTCCTTGTATCTATCTCGAATGTGTTTCTGTGGCATCCTCCTTGTACCTATCTCGTATGTGTTTCTGCTTTCTGGCTCAGAATGTGGCATCCTCCTTGTAACTATCTCAAATGTGTTTCTGTGGATTCCTCCTTGTACCTATCTCGAATGTGTTTCTACTGTCTGGTGCGGAATGTGGCATCTTCCTTGTATCTATCTCGAATGTGTTTCAACTGTCTGGTGCGGAACGTGGCATCCTCCTTGTATCTATCTCGAATGTGTTTCTATGGCATCCTCCTTGTATCTATCTCGAATGTGTTTCTGTGGCATCCTCCTTGTACCTATCTCGTATGTGTTTCTGCTTTCTGGCTCAGAATGTGGCATCCTCCTTGTAACTATCTCAAATGTGTTTCTGTGGATTCCTCCTTGTACCTATCTCGAATGTGTTTCTACTGTCTGGTGCGGAACTTGGCATCCTCCTTGTATCTATCTCGAATGTGTTTCTGTGGCATCCTCCTTGTATCTATCTCGAATGTGTTTCTTTTGAGTGGTGCGGAACGTGGCATCCTTCCTTGTATCTATCTCGAATGTGTTTCTACTGTCTGGTGCGGAACGTGGCATCCTCCTTGTATCTATCTCAAATGTGTTTCTGTGGCATCCTCCTATCTATCTCGAATGTGTTTCTTTTGAGTGGTGCGGAACGTGGCATCCCTCCTTGTACCTTGATCGAATGTGTTTCTACTGTCTGGTGCGGAACGTGACATGCTCCTTGTATCTATCTCGAATGGGTACTGTCTGGTGCGGAAAGTTGCATCTTCCTTGTACCTATCTCGAATGTGTTTCTGTGGCATCCTCCTTGTATCTATCTCGAATGTGTTTCTACTGTCTGGTGCGGAATGTGGCATCTTCCTTGTATCAATCTCGAACATGTTTCTACTGTCTGGTGCAGAACATGGCATCTTCCTTGTATCTATCTCGAATGTGTTTCTCTAGAGTGGTGCGGAACGTGGCATCCTTCCTTGTACCTATCTCGAATGTGTTTCTACTGTCTGGTGCGGAACGTGGCATCCTCTTTGTATCTATCTCGAATGTGTTTCTGTGGCATCCTCCTTGTATCTATCTCGAATGTGTTTCTACTGTCTGGTGCGGAACGTGGCATGTTCCTTGTATCTATCTCAAATGGGTATTGTCTGGTGCGGAAAGTCGCATCTTCCTTGTACCTATCTCGAATGTGTTTCTGTGGCATCCTCCTTGTATCTATCTCGAATGTGTTTCTACTGTCTGGTGCGGAACGTGGCATGCTCCTTGTATCTATCTCGAATGTGCACTGTCTGGTGCGGAAAGTCCTTGTACCTATCTCGAATGTATTTCTGTGACATCCTCCTTGTATCTATCTCGAATGAGTTTCTGTGGCATCCTCCTTGTACCAATCTCGAATGTGTTTCTACTGTCTGGTGCGGAACGTGGCATCTTCCTTGTACCTATCTCGAATGTGTTTCTACTGTCTGGTGCAGGACGTGGAATCCTTGTATCTATCTCGAATGTGTTTCTGTGGCATCCTCCTTGTATCTATCTCGAATGTGTTTCTTTTGAGTGGTGCGGAACGTGGCATCCTTCCTCGTACCTATCTCGAATGTGTTTCTACTGTCTGGTGCGGAACATGGCATCCTCCTTGTATCTATCTCAAATGTGTTTCTGTGGCATCCTCCTTCTATCTCGAATGTGTTTCTTTTGAGTGGTGCGGAACGTGGCATCCCTCCTTGTACCTTGATCGAATGTGTTTCTACTGTTTGGTGCGGAATGTGGCATCCTCCTTGTATCTATCTCGAATGTGTTTCTGTGGCATCCTCCTTGTATCTATCTCGAATGTGTTTCTACTGTCTGGTGCGGAACGTGGCATCCTTCCTTGTATCTATCTCGAATGTGTTTCTACTGTCTGGTGCGGAATGTGGCATCTTCCTTGTATCTATCTCGAATGTGTTTCTACTGTCTGGTGCGGAACGTGGCATGTTCCTTGTATCTATCTCAAATGGGTATTGTCTGGTGCGGAAAGTCGCATCTTCCTTGTACCTATCTCGAATGTGTTTCTGTGGCATCCTCCTTGTATCTATCTCGAATGTGTTTCTACTGTCTGGTGCGGAACGTGGCATGCTCCTTGTATCTATCTCGAATGTGCACTGTCTGGTGCGGAAAGTCCTTGTACCTATCTCGAATGTATTTCTGTGACATCCTCCTTGTATCTATCTCGAATGAGTTTCTGTGGCATCCTCCTTGTACCAATCTCGAATGTGTTTCTACTGTCTGGTGCGGAACGTGGCATCTTCCTTGTACCTATCTCGAATGTGTTTCTACTGTCTGGTGCAGGACGTGGAATCCTTGTATCTATCTCGAATGTGTTTCTGTGGCATCCTCCTTGTATCTATCTCGAATGTGTTTCTTTTGAGTGGTGCGGAACGTGGCATCCTTCCTCGTACCTATCTCGAATGTGTTTCTACTGTCTGGTGCGGAACATGGCATCCTCCTTGTATCTATCTCAAATGTGTTTCTGTGGCATCCTCCTTCTATCTCGAATGTGTTTCTTTTGAGTGGTGCGGAACGTGGCATCCCTCCTTGTACCTTGATCGAATGTGTTTCTACTGTTTGGTGCGGAATGTGGCATCCTCCTTGTATCTATCTCGAATGTGTTTCTGTGGCATCCTCCTTGTATCTATCTCGAATGTGTTTCTACTGTCTGGTGCGGAACGTGGCATCCTTCCTTGTATCTATCTCGAATGTGTTTCTACTGTCTGGTGCGGAATGTGGCATCTTCCTTGTATCTATCTCGAATGTGTTTCTACTGTCTGGTGCGGAACGTGGCATCCTCCTTGTATCTATCTCGAATGTGTTTCTATGGCATCCTCCTTGTATCTATCTCGAATGTGTTTCTGTGGCATCCTCCTTGTACCTATCTCGTATGTGTTTCTGCTTTCTGGCTCAGAATGTGGCATCCTCCTTGTAACTATCTCAAATGTGTTTCTGTGGATTCCTCCTTGTATCTATCTCAAATGTGTTTCTTTTGAGTGGTGCGGAACGTGGCATCCTTCCTTGTACCTATCTGGAATGTGTTTCTATTGTCTGGTGCGGAACGTGGCATCCTCCTTGTATCAATCTCGAATGTATTTCTACTGCCTGGTGCGGAACGTGGCATCCTCCTTGTATCAATCTCAAATGTGTTTCTACTTTCTGGTTCAGAACGTGGCCTCCTCCCCTGTACCCATCTCAAATGTGTTTCTACTTTCTGGTTCAGAACGTGGCCTCCTCCCCTGTACCCATCTCAAATGTGTCTCTTTTGTTGAGCGGTGCGGAACGTGGCCTCCTCCCCTGTACCCATCTCAAATGTGTCTCTTTTGTTGAGCGATGCGGAACGTGGCCTCCTCCCCTGTACCCATCTCAAATGTGTCTCTTTTGTTGAGCGGTGCGGAACGTGGCCTCCTCCCCTGTACCCATCTCAAATGTGTCTCTTTTGTTGAGCGGTGCGGAACGTGGCCTCCTCCCCTGTACCCATCTCAAATGTGTCTCTTTTGTTGAGCGGTGCGGAACGTGGCATCCTCCCCTGTACCCATCTCAAATGTGTCTCTTTTGTTGAGCGGTGCGGAACGTGGCATCCTCCCCTGTATCTCTTTGTGATGCAAGTTTTCCGTCATCTCTTGAAAGTAGCATTTTCCCTGTTCCCTCTTCTTATCTTGAACATTTTCATAGTAGGAAGGAAAGTAATCGCTGATTCTGATGGACACTGTCTTGGGCATATCTTCTTCTTTGTGCTTGGAGTTTCTTTCTTTTAAATTCTAGACAGCTGCTGTACTTTTTCCTTTCATATTCAATTGTTTTCCTTTTTTCTTCACCAGACAGTAATGTGTGTTTTTTGCTGGCTTGACGCATTGGTCTTCTTCGCTGTTGCTTTGGCAACTTTGTGAAATGTTTTGCTGCTGGCGGCGCAAGAGCCGTCTTGAGGACGCGCTCTGCTGCTGGCGGCGCAGGAGCCGTCTTGAGGACGCGCTCTGCTGCTGGCGGCGCAGGAGCCGTCTTGAGGACGCGCTCTGCTGCTGGCGGCGCAGGAGCCGTCTTGAGGACGCGCTCTGCTGCTGGTGGGAGAGCTGTCCTGGATACGCTGTGTGCCAGGGATACCTGAGGGCATTCTCTTGAACCAATGGCTTCAAATGACATCGGCACAAACTCGTAACTGGCAGAAGGGCCGCAATTTGCAAAGAGTCTGTGCAGGTGTTCAGCCAAGTCACTGATTTTTGAGAAGGTCTTCATAATTGCAGTTCTGTGGGGGTGAGGTAAGCCCATCACACTTCTTGAGTGTGAATCAAACACACCATACCTGCCTGAGTGGTCACGGAAAACTGCAATACACTCTGGACTTATGACTAAAGCCAGATTAACGTCACCTGATAAACACTCTAACTGTGTGGCAAGGGGCAGATACCAAGCCTGGCTTCCACAAGTCCACACCTGATTTCAGGCATGTGGACGTTACACATATCTGTGTCAGTCAGGACTTGTTTGGGCAGTTCTTCCACAGCGAGATGGTCACTGCGGAATCTTTTTTCCTGGATCAGCTGTTGTTTTACACCTACATAAAGTGAATCTCCCTTTGCCAGCACTCTATCAAGGACAGCAGTGTTAAACTGACAGCCCTTGTTCAGATAAGCCAGAAAAGTCAGGGACATGCAGTGTTTCTGTGGCATCCTCCTTGTATCTATCTCGAATGTGTTTCTTTTGAGTGGTGCGGAACGTGGCATCCTTCCTCGTACCTATCTCGAATGTGTTTCTACTGTCTGGTGCGGAACATGGCATCCTCCTTGTATCTATCTCAAATGTGTTTCTGTGGCATCCTCCTTCTATCTCGAATGTGTTTCTTTTGAGTGGTGCGGAACGTGGCATCCCTCCTTGTACCTTGATCGAATGTGTTTCTACTGTTTGGTGCGGAATGTGGCATCCTCCTTGTATCTATCTCGAATGTGTTTCTGTGGCATCCTCCTTGTATCTATCTCGAATGTGTTTCTACTGTCTGGTGCGGAACGTGGCATCCTTCCTTGTATCTATCTCGAATGTGTTTCTACTGTCTGGTGCGGAATGTGGCATCTTCCTTGTATCTATCTCGAATGTGTTTCTACTGTCTGGTGCGGAACGTGGCATCCTCCTTGTATCTATCTCGAATGTGTTTCTATGGCATCCTCCTTGTATCTATCTCGAATGTGTTTCTGTGGCATCCTCCTTGTACCTATCTCGTATGTGTTTCTGCTTTCTGGCTCAGAATGTGGCATCCTCCTTGTAACTATCTCAAATGTGTTTCTGTGGATTCCTCCTTGTATCTATCTCAAATGTGTTTCTTTTGAGTGGTGCGGAACGTGGCATCCTTCCTTGTACCTATCTGGAATGTGTTTCTATTGTCTGGTGCGGAACGTGGCATCCTCCTTGTATCAATCTCGAATGTATTTCTACTGCCTGGTGCGGAACGTGGCATCCTCCTTGTATCAATCTCAAATGTGTTTCTACTTTCTGGTTCAGAACGTGGCCTCCTCCCCTGTACCCATCTCAAATGTGTTTCTACTTTCTGGTTCAGAACGTGGCCTCCTCCCCTGTACCCATCTCAAATGTGTCTCTTTTGTTGAGCGGTGCGGAACGTGGCCTCCTCCCCTGTACCCATCTCAAATGTGTCTCTTTTGTTGAGCGGTGCGGAACGTGGCCTCCTCCCCTGTACCCATCTCAAATGTGTCTCTTTTGTTGAGCGGTGCGGAACGTGGCCTCCTCCCCTGTACCCATCTCAAATGTGTCTCTTTTGTTGAGCGGTGCGGAACGTGGCCTCCTCCCCTGTACCCATCTCAAATGTGTCTCTTTTGTTGAGCGGTGCGGAACGTGGCATCCTCCCCTGTACCCATCTCAAATGTGTCTCTTTTGTTGAGCGGTGCGGAACGTGGCATCCTCCCCTGTATCTCTTTGTGATGCAAGTTTTCCGTCATCTCTTGAAAGTAGCATTTTCCCTGTTCCCTCTTCTTATCTTGAACATTTTCATAGTAGGAAGGAAAGTAATCGCTGATTCTGATGGACACTGTCTTGGGCATATCTTCTTCTTTGTGCTTGGAGTTTCTTTCTTTTAAATTCTAGACAGCTGCTGTACTTTTTCCTTTCATATTCAATTGTTTTCCTTTTTTCTTCACCAGACAGTAATGTGTGTTTTTTGCTGGCTTGACGCATTGGTCTTCTTCGCTGTTGCTTTGGCAACTTTGTGAAATGTTTTGCTGCTGGCGGCGCAAGAGCCGTCTTGAGGACGCGCTCTGCTGCTGGCGGCGCAGGAGCCGTCTTGAGGACGCGCTCTGCTGCTGGCGGCGCAGGAGCCGTCTTGAGGACGCGCTCTGCTGCTGGCGGCGCAGGAGCCGTCTTGAGGACGCGCTCTGCTGCTGGTGGGAGAGCTGTCCTGGATACGCTGTGTGCCAGGGATACCTGAGGGCATTCTCTTGAACCAATGGCTTCAAATGACATCGGCACAAACTCGTAACTGGCAGAAGGGCCGCAATTTGCAAAGAGTCTGTGCAGGTGTTCAGCCAAGTCACTGATTTTTGAGAAGGTCTTCATAATTGCAGTTCTGTGGGGGTGAGGTAAGCCCATCACACTTCTTGAGTGTGAATCAAACACACCATACCTGCCTGAGTGGTCACGGAAAACTGCAATACACTCTGGACTTATGACTAAAGCCAGATTAACGTCACCTGATAAACACTCTAACTGTGTGGCAAGGGGCAGATACCAAGCCTGGCTTCCACAAGTCCACACCTGATTTCAGGCATGTGGACGTTACACATATCTGTGTCAGTCAGGACTTGTTTGGGCAGTTCTTCCACAGCGAGATGGTCACTGCGGAATCTTTTTTCCTGGATCAGCTGTTGTTTTACACCTACATAAAGTGAATCTCCCTTTGCCAGCACTCTATCAAGGACAGCAGTGTTAAACTGACAGCCCTTGTTCAGATAAGCCAGAAAAGTCAGGGACATGCAGGTACACTGGTGGATCCTGGAGAACTTCCTGTACCTCATGTCACTCTGACTATGACTAGCCCTAATACTAGCACTAAGCGGCACCTGAAATATAACATAAATTATCATTATCATAAAGGATTTATTAGCATAATCATAAGCATAGTTAAGATTATTAGTTGTAGTAATTAACCGTTACATATACTACAGTCATAGCAGGGTGACAGTTTAAGCAAATGTGACTAAAAACATTTTACCTACTGCAGCTTTAAACTGATTATACAATATCATTTCCACCAAATTTTCCTGATCAACTTACCATATAGATAATCTTACATATACACAAATGATTATTATGCTTATAAACGACCTTAAGTATTATCATACTTGACTTGAACACATTACTTACACAGATTATTCCATATTTCAAATTTAAATGTTTTGAGACCATCATAAACCTTTGTCACCCCTTGTCATCTTGACCAAAGTTTGAAGGAGGCTTTAAAGGACCTTTAACTCTGATACATCCCTTGTACGTGTGTCACACCATTTACACATGAAAACATTCATAGTAATTAATTCCCTCCTTCATTTCCTTCCCTTCCTTTTGCATTTCAGTTCAAAGTAAACCACAATTTACCTCTAACAAACACTTTAAGCCCAAATGTAAATGTCCTTACCTCTTTAGAGGGGGAATGAGAGGTGGCAAGTCCGTCATCGATAATCCAGGGCCAGCAGGACGATGAGGGAACTGGTGTCCCGACGGTCTGTGATAAGTAATAACACCAGTTAATATCTAGACATGAGGTAACACAATGCAGCAAGTTGATACAAGTTTTCCAAATGTATTTCAATTACTCACTGACATTTGTGAACTGCAGCGAGAGATAACAGTAGCAGAGATGTTAATTGAACCAGTTTAATGCAGTTACAGCATTTTACAGTACACGTTCTGTGTGTGTCTGTTGTGGAGTAAATACCTTAACTGGGCGAGGAGAGTGACAGACAGCTTTAATGGTCTGGGATGGTCCAGCCGGTGAAGGGGTCTTCATCCTGGCCACCTGAGAAAAATAACAATAAATGAAGACTTTAACGACATTATGAACTTTATTCAATAGGAATAATATTTACCTTCGCAACCGGTGAACAGCAGGGGGTTGCCGGATCACCCAAACTACAGGACAACCTGACTGGAGGTCAATATGTTAAACTTCACGCGTCTCAGTGAACACACTGTGTGTTCTGAGTGAGATTGTGTCTTGTGTCAGAGAGTAACATACGTTGGTCACTGAAGTTTGGGTGCGGGGGAGGGGGGGTGTTCCATCCCTGGTCCTGGACCGAGGAACTGGGCTGGAGGGGCCGTCATCCTCAGTCTCCGTGACAGCCTGGCTGGAGGGGATCCAACCTGCTGTTGACAGATGAGAACAAATATATTAAAATTCAGACAGAGTGGAGAAGTCACGTGGGTACGGCGAACAAGATGGCGGCTGCCTAGGGACTCTCCACTCCCCGCGACGTAAAATCGTAATTTATTACAAACTAAAGGCTCGCATTTTATCAAGATTCATCTCAGTTTGGAAGAGTTTAGACGCGGTGTTGTTTTGTTGAAGTGAAATAATTGGAAAAGCGGAATGTCGTCGTCAAAATACTTTAAAAGTACGGGCCGCATGTCGACCCGGAAAAGCCCCCAGCATGAGGAGGAAGGCCCAACAGGTGATTCATCTACCTGCCTCGACAGTCTGCTCGCAGAAGTAACTAAAATGAGCTTCACACTGCAGAGTGTCGCGACTGATGTCTCAACTATCAAAGAGGCGATGACGGAGTTAAAAACGACAGTGACGGCTATGCAGGAGAGATTGTCGGAAGCTGAGACGCGCATCGGGCGCCTGGAGGATGCTACGGAGCGGCTCCACACTGACGAAGATAAGAAAAACAAGCTAATGGAGGCGATGTGGATGCACCTGCAAGCACTGGAAAATCACAGCAAAAGAAACAACGTGAGGTTGGTAGGCTTGAAGGAGACATTCGGGACTAACGGGACATTACTGAACTGTGTTCAAAAAATCTTAGAAGAGGGGCTGGGGGTTCAGGCCGAGGCCGAGGAGTTTGAAATTGAGAGGGTGCACCGGCTACTGGCACCTATGCCGGACCCAGAACGACCGCCGAGGCCAGTACTAATTAGGTTCTTGAGACAGTCCGCGAGGGAAAAAGTGATAAATGTGGCGAAAGAAAAGCGGGGCTTTGTATGGGAAGGATGTCGGATGTCCGTATTCCCCGACATGACGAAGGAGTTGGCGGAGAAGAGGAAATCCTTTACTGCGGTGAAGCGCAAGCTTCAGGAGATGGAGGTGAGGTACGCACTGGCGTACCCGGCCACACTGAGGTTCAGATGGAAGGGGAAAAACATGAGTTTTACCACACCAACGGCGGCGGAGAAATTTATCAACAGCAACGACCGCAACGAAGATTAAACAGCTATGGAGATGAGCTGACGTAAGTTTGTATTTAAGAGCCCACACGTGTTGGACGATAGCGTCGGGGGGGGGAAAGCAGCCACTGAGGGAAGGAGGAGCGGTAACCCATGGACCAGATAGGGTTCTGTTTTTTGTTTGTTGTTTTTTTTTTTTTTTTGAACTTTTAAAGCTGCACTCGACAGCTTCAGGACAGCCAGACGTTGTCAGGCTTTTTGGTTTTGTTTCTTATGTTCCGTGTTGGGAATGTTCTTTTTCCAGGTAATATGTTCATGTTAATGGTCATGTTTTGCAAAGTACAGGGTCACAAAAAAAAAAAGATGCTGGTGAGGGTGGACATCTGGAACATGTGCAGTGTTGTAGATATGATTATGAAACAACTCTGAACTCTTATGACCAAGAACTAAATTAGTGACATCAGCAAAAGAAATAAACAAGACTTTTCAACAGTATTATGAGAAGCTATATACATCAACAGTATCTTGTAGCGATAGCGATAGTGAGCAGGAATTATTTCTCTCAAATGTTGACATTCCCAAGCTTGATGCAGACCAGGCAGAGAAGTTAGAGTCACCTATAACGGAAGGGGAAATAAGGAAGGCTGTAGCGATGGATTTCCTGCGGAGTATTATAAGGAATACATACACACTCTGGTCCCAGTACTGGTGAAGGTGTATCAGGAGACTTTTGAGAAAGGCCGAATCCCACCAACATTTAATGAAGCCCTGATAACTCTGATTCCAAAAAAAGATAAAGACATAACAGACCCATCTAATTTTAGACCAATTAGTCTGCTTAATGTAGATTGCAAAATATTGACCAAAGTGTTGGCTTTACGTCTTCAACAGGTTTTACCTATTATTATACACGGAAACCAAGCAGGTTTTATGAAGAACAGATCCTCCACAGATAACATGAGGAAATTGATACATTTAATGTGGCTCACTCAGTCTAAAGATGTTCCTGTAGCTGCTGTCTCCCTAGATGCTGAAAAGGCCTTTGATAAAGTAGAATGGGGCTTTCTCTTCTCTGTTTTGTCGCATTTTGGGTTTGGTCCTTATTTTTCCCAGTGGGTAAAGATACTATATAAAGAACCAAGAGCAGCAGTAGTAACCAACGGAGTAGTATCACCTTTTTTTGGCCTTTCAAGAGGGACCCGTCAAGGGTGCTCTTTGAGCCCTCTATTGTTCATAATTTTTCTAGAAACTCTGGCTATCAGTATCAGGAAACATACAGGAATTAAAGGGGTGGAATGTGGCAGACAGCAGCACAAGTTGTTGCTATTTGCGGATGATATCCTAGCTGTGGTGACGGATCCTGAGACATCCCTATCACACTTGATGGAAACTATCCAGTCTTACTCTAAATGGTCAGGATACACAATTAATTGGAAAAAATCAGAGGTAATGCCGTTGACCCCATTATGCCTTCCTTATATGGTGGAAAAGTTTAAATTCAAGTGGGTACCCAATGGTATTAGATATCTTGGCGTTAAACTCAGTCAGGATCTTGTAGAGCTGCCACGGTTAAACTTCAATCCTCTTTTACAAAAAATTAAAACACATTTGGAGAAGTGGGGAACGATGAAATTTACACTGGGGGGAAAAGTTAATATTATTAAAATGATAGTGGCCCCTCAATTTAATTATTTGGTGATGATGTTGCCAATCACAATACCACCTGACATTTTTAAGAAATATGACGACATGGTTAAACAATTTTTATGGGAAGGGAAGAGAGCTCGGATTAAACTAAGCAAACTTTGTGCTCCTAGGGAGAAAGGGGGACTGGGCTTGCCAGATCCAAGATTATATGCTATATCTTTCGAAATGGCTAAATTGGCTAAATACTGGAAAGCGATAGATAACAGGCCAGACTGGATAGATATTGAGAGAGAGTTATGTTTGCCTTTTAGTCCAAGGGAGAAACTGTCTCAGCATAGAGACACAACAAATCCAATCCTCGT
Organism: Acanthopagrus latus; assembly: GCF_904848185.1. Lineage (NCBI taxonomy): Eukaryota > Metazoa > Chordata > Actinopteri > Spariformes > Sparidae > Acanthopagrus > Acanthopagrus latus. The sequence continues at coordinate 52,064 of NC_051060.1, forward strand.
CCACTCTCGGGAAACATGGGCCAAGGTACATCAAATGTATAGAATGCCGCACCTCCTACAGCCATACGCTTCATTATGGCTTAATCCTGCCATATGTTTGGGTAAGGTGTCAGTTTATTGGAAACAGTGGCACACCAGAGGGATATGCACCATAGGAGACTTATACAAAAACGGACAGTTTATGTCCTATGAGGAGCTAATCAGCCAATTTAAACTTGAAGGGAAACAACATTTCTGGAAATATTTACAAATTAGGGATTGTGTAAAACCTCAAATCAGTAATTCCTCAGAGAACCATATTATGGACTACATGAATATGCCCCTGAAGTGTGGTACAGCTTCACAATTTTATAAACTCACAAATGTCTATGTAAGTGGGGAGTTCACCAATGTTAAGTTGTTGTGGCAGAGAGACCTGGGAACAAATATTGCACAGGAAAAATGGTCGGACATTTTAGCTGACTGTGGGAAGTATGTAAAGGAGGCCCGAGGGAAGTTCCCACAGTACAAGATCATACATAGATATTACCATACCCCTGTGAGATTACATAGAATGAAATTGCTGAATAACAATATATGTTGGAAATGCAAAACGGGATTGGGAACTTTTTTTACACTGTATATGGGAGTGTCCATTGGTGGCTCCATTCTGGGCAGAAGCTGTGGACTTCCTGAGTGAATGGTCGGGTGAAGTGATCCCCTTGACACCTGTTATGTGTTTACTAGGGGACAGATCTCAAATACCAACTGTACCAAAAAAATTACTTTCCGTTATCATTGTGGGCCTGATTACAGCTTCAAGAGTTATATTAAGGCATTGGAAAACGGCTGTGTCTCCTAATCGGAGGGAGTGGATGGATGCAATGGTGGACACGGCGTCCTATGAGTCTATGCTCTGCAGACTGAAGGGTAACATGGAGGAAGGGACAAATCCCTGGGACTCTTTCTGGAAACATATTAAAAAAAAGGATAAAAATAAGGGGACCAGAGACTGAAAGCTGTACGGTTTTGTATTTTATTTAATGGTCTGGATTGCTTGTATGGATCTCTCTTTTTAAAGTGTTTTTTGGTTTTGATTCTCTAATTTTATGTTTGTGTGACATGTCAGACGATGTCTATGCCGAAAAGACCCAATACTTGTAAGATTACCCTGTACCTGTTCATATGTTTATATGTTCTTGAAAAAACTCAATAAAAACTTAAATGAGAAAAAAAAAAAAAAAAAAAATTCAGACAGAGTGGACAATGTAGTTATGTCTCCATGAAGACGCTGTTTCAACAGTAAACATTGACTATGTGCATCAGTTGTGTAACATACGTTTTTCACAGGAGACTGGTAGCGGGGGGGCGTCTCTCCGTGGTCCTATGACGCCTGGCTGCCGCTGGGGAGGCCACCTGCACCGTCAAATAAAACATAGAACCAGTAACTGTAGGGAACAAGGAGAAACTTTATAATACGGCTGAGAAGCGATGTCACACAATTTACCTTCTTGCGCGCTGGAAGAGATGGGACGTCCACTACGTCAGACAGCTGAGAAGGAGACACTTCCTCCGTAGCACAAAGGGTCGTGCTACTGAACCACCGTGGGTTCAGTGGAAGGAAGGACTCCTTCTCCTATGGAAGACAAAACACCACAAAGACAAATGAATATTTGTCAGGTCAAATACACAAAGTTTAAATACTAACCAGTTAACTTGTTGTGAAAAAAGAAAAGAAAAAAAAGTAAAAGAAAAATAAGTCACCTGCTGCTGAGCCACGCTGGCCGGACCAGGAACCTGCGGCTGGGAAAGCACATCACATATTTGATTAAATAGGTGCTTTTTAGTTATGACTGTGAACCCGTGAACCAAAATGTACACAAACACATGAAAAAAAAGACACATAATATTATAATAAATTAAAAACTTTAAAAAAACCTACTAACCTTGCTGCTCTGACCAACAACCTTCCACTGGAAGGGGTCAGGAGACAGGAGCACGTACCTCTCCCATCACAACCAGCTTAGGAGAAACCTTCCTAAGGGCTGTGAAGGAGTAGGAGACACCGGGGGAGGGGGAGGTGGTGGTGGTGTCTCGAGGAACTGCTCCGTGGAGGCCCACAGCAGCTGGGTGAGGATCCCCATCCCCTCACGGTCGCTCAGGTGAACCTGCAGACATGACAATACAAATCCATTTACAGACAGTTTAACTTCAAAGGTAGCTCGTGTCGACTGTTTCATATCGACACACAAGAAATTATAGCAAATTAGACCTTTTCTATCACACAGATACTCTACTTACGCCGTCTCTGCTCCACAGATCCAAGCGCGTACGGGGGAAGTACTCCTCCGCAGAGAAGTACCTCAAACCTAAAGACATGAAAAAAAGAAAAAAAAAAGTCATTACAGTATTCACACATGTATGACTATGTTCATCACAGATATTTTTAAGTACATTTCTTTTACTTGTTTTAATTGACAAGATTTTTTGTTACTTACCCATGCGAGCTGCCACACGATGGTACGCGTGGCGAAGGGCCCTCTGGTGCTCCTCATCCTCGTTCAGGCGGGGGGGAAGTCCACCACAAAGACCTGTAGGACACAAAATTTTAGAAAACACCAACTGACAGTTTCATTCAAAATCACACACACACCATATTTAGTACACATTTTTTTGAAAGCTCATACAATTAATCTTATTAAAGTAGTCAATGTACTACTAGTGTTGTTTAACTACTAAGAATATAGGACAAGCAAGACATTAAATAAATGCTTACCTCTGGCCAGCGGCTCCTCACAGCAGTGAGGAATCGGGCGTGGTCGACGGCTGCCTCGTCGACGGTCCTGCTCGCAGTCAGGTTGTTGCTAGGAGCAAGAACACAAACAGCATCAGGGTCTTGAGGAACCTTAGCATGTAGGACTTCAGTGCGCAGCTGAGCAGCATGGGCCCCAGGGGTCGACATGATACCAAAAGAAAAACTTCCCTTCTGGCATCTCGGTGAAACGGTCCACGAAGGCCCGGAGATGGGAGTCCCCGACAATCAGAACAAACTGCAACAACAAAGAAAATTTCATTAGCATGAAAATCATTAATCCCTCTCAAGATCAATTACTTCCTTCATAAACTGGACAATAATAGCACCTGCTTGTCAGGAGACTTAGAGCTTTGAAGTTGGCCACGTCTCCACCGGATGGCGGTAACCGGTACCACGGCCTGTTTGGTAAAGTACAAAACAGATAAAAGGTTAAAGTGATGAAGGAAAGGCTACTAGGAAATATCAACAATCACTTGTTTATACCAGTAAAAAAGTACAGGAAAACCTGTTGAAAAAGTTCAGTATTGATGATGAATTAATTTATTGATCATTTAGGGATAAAACAAGTAGATACTTATGTGCACGAACTTGCACATCATCCGGGCTCCAGAAAGGCTTGGCTGGGGGTGAAGATCCAACTGTCTGATGACAGATTAAAGACAAAAAAAAAATAATAATAATTAACGATAATCATAATAACAAGCATAAGATAAAGACATACAAGTTAAAACAAAATATAATAAAACATGTCTCATTGTGTGTGTGTGTGAGGTAGGAACATACGTTGCCGACTGGAGCTCAGGAGCAGGGGGGGTGGGTCTCCCTGGTCCTCTTGGTCCTTGACCCTCTGGAAGGCTCCTCTCCAGCCGAGGGGGACACCGTCTGATGAAACATTAACATCAAAAGACATGGCAGACATTCAGATCTCAGCAGTTAAGGAGAAAGCAATAGATGTAACATTTCTACAGCCATTTTCATGCAGACAGTTGTCACTGCGACACAGAGGCTTATCTACTGTGCAAGTACCTCTGGGGGGGTGGGGGAAGACCTCAGCTCCTCCAGGTTGAGCTTCCTCCAGCGCTGCTTCAACACCACAGACCGCCTCGACTTCCTTGGCATCCTGCTGATAGAAGTTAAAAACAAGAGAAAACAACAAGAGAAATGCTTGTCAAACTGACCTAAACCACCTAATGTAAACTAAACTAATCTAAGACAACCTAATATAATCTTATATGTAGAATGAAATTTGAGAAAACGAAGATGTGGTGATTGTGTGTGTGTAGGTGATGTGTGGTGATACTGCTCTGTGAAGGTTGAGGGCAATGGATCAAGGATGATGGTCACTCTCAGCACAGGAACCCTTTAATCTAATCAAAGACAATAGGCAATAAAAAGATAAATGTCTCTCAAATGTTACGAGTCAGTGTTAGCAACAAGTTAATATCATAACAGACACAAGTTAAACATCTGTACTTGTCATAATTTGTGTGTTTTTGGGCACAGTATTTTTTAAAATATTTCTATATTATAAACATTTAATCTTCCCAAAATCGCGACAGTAATGTTTAGATTCAATTACCTCACTTTTGTCAAAGGTGTGCGGATGTTAGCACAGTTAGCTTTTCGCTCCGGTTAATGTTTCTTTATAGAAAAAGCAAAGTCACCGCTGTTGGCTTAGATCGCGGCCTAATGTTTTACATACAAGAGTCGAGTAGCGCCATTAGCTCGTTTTAATATTGTTGTATTGAAACAGTCTGACTTAGCCCCGTTACTGTTACCGAGACACACATATCATATACTTATGGACCCTTATAGCTTTGCTAATCGCTGTTGGCCTGGAACTACGGGGCTCCGGGTAGCGGAGCTAACAGCTAATGGAGGTCCGTTAGCTGTTAGCTATCTGTGCACTTGACACTCCGCTGTTGGCCCGGAGCTACCGGGTTCCGGGTAGCGGAGCTAACAGCTAACGTTAGCTATCTGTGCACATGACACTCCACTGTTTTATGAATGTATTATAATATAATACAGTAACAAAATATCAATGTTAATTAGAATACTTGATTAATAATGATAGTAATTGATTGATGTTGAATTATTATATATTATTGAATGACATAAAACAATATATGTTTTATTTATTTTATTTGCATATTATAATAAAATACATGAATGAAAATGTTACTATGAATTAATAATATTGATAATATTAATACCTTAAAAGTGCTTTTCAACACAAATGTACAGACAGCATTCCATTTAATTTTTTCAGCTGATGGATTATGAAGGCTTGAATGAGTGACAAGATAATTAAATATAGTTTAAATGTTGGGATATATACTGTGTATGTGTGTGTGTGTGTGTGTGTGTGTGTGTGTGTGTGTGTGTGTCTGTCTGTCTGTCTGTCTGTCTGTCTGTGTGTTTGTGTATTAAATTGACTCATTAATGAATCTGTCACTCTTTCTTCTTATTAGTGGTGCTGTGCTCCACACAGCCGTCTATAAAACCCTATTGCTTTGCTTTAGAGGGGTCCCATTTCCTCGTCCCATTCATTCCTTAAGGGAAACTTTTCACTGACATCACGAAAAATTGATATTCTACAGAGTTGCGTAATAGCATAACGCGTCGAGTTGAGCCGCACGTTAAATGAATGAAAAATTGATCATTAAATATGGTTTAAATGTTGGGAAATATACTGTGTGTGTGTTTGTGTCCATTTGTGTGTGTGTGTGTGTGTGTGTGTGTGTATTAAACTGACTCATTGATTTATCTGTCACTCTCTCTTCTTATTAGTGGTGCTGTGCTCCACACAGTCCTCTATGGACCCCTATGGCTTTCCTATGGAGGGGTCCCATTTCCTCGTCCCATTCATTCCTTATGGGAAACTTTTCAAGTTTTTCGCGATGTCAGTCACAAAAAATTAATGTTCCTCAGAGTTGAATGATACCATACCGAATCCGGTCGAGCCGCAAGTTAAATAAATGAAAAATTAATCATTAAATATGGTTTAAATGGGGGGACAGGCTGACCATGGCTGACTGAAGACGTATTTTCAACGAGCTCCCACTTCCACTTGATTTTATCTGATTTATCTGCAGGTTAGTTGTCCTTTTTTGACTTGATACGCTAGTACAGTGCCGAAAGACTAAACAAGAAGAAGAAAAGTAAAGTTTTGACAAGCTGCAATGTCGAAACAGACGAAGATTCAGGCACGAAACGGGGCTAATGCTTCAGCCGCTAGCGCTAGCCAAGCAGAGTACTCGCCGCCACAAGCTAGCGGAACCCCACCGGACATGGACACAACTGCTCTCATCCACAAGGTAACACAAAACACACTAGCATGCATGTTTTACCGGTGTTTTTTACCATGCCCACGCCTTATGTATTTGTTAAATACAGAAAAAGCACCCGTAACTGAAACCGCGCCCTATAACCCGGTGTGCCCTATGGTCGTGAAAATACAGTATATGTCTCAAGTGCATGGGAGCTACTCAAGAATAGATCTTTTTTGTGTATCAAAGACAGAAATGTATAGAATAAAAGACAGTACAGTCGAACCAATTACTATTTCAGATCATGGCCCTGTGACTATGAAAATCAACCTAGGTGCGGACAATCACTTCAGACACTGGAGGCTTAACGTATCCCTGTTAACAGATATGAATATTAGGCAAGAATTGAGGGAGGCTCTGACTGAATACTTTATTATAAATGATGATGGTAATGTCTCCCCCTCAATTGTATGGGAGGCTAGTAAAGCCACTATAAGAGGGAAAATTATTTCTATAGGGTCCAGAATAAAAAAACAAAGACTCGCTAAACAACAGAGTTTGGAAGATGAAATAAAAAAATTAACGAGAGAACACAAACAATTTGGAAAGAAAGACACTTTGAAAATACTAAAGGAAACGAGACAACAACTGGATAAGGTTCTGACGTATAAAGCAGAGGGTGCCCTGAGATTTACTAATAGAAAATATTATGAAATGGGAAACAAGGCTAGCAGGCTTTTGGCTTTTCAACTCAGAAAGGCTCAATCTAGCCGTGCAGTTCCAAAAATTAGGAATCCTGAAACCAATCTTTTTGAGACAGATCGCACTAGAATAGCAAACTCATTTTCCACATACTACAAACAACTATATAAAGGTGAAGAACTTGAATTTAAGGAAAAAAGAATCTTAGAGTTTTTAAAACCACTTAAAATGAATAAACTATCAAATGAGGAGATGGAACTTTTAATACAGCCTATCACAGAGAGTGAAATTAGGGAAACCATTCTTAAAATCAAAAACAATAAATCACCAGGAATAGATGGTTTCTCTGGAGAATACTATAAGATATTTATGAACGAACTCACGCCTATACTGTGCAAATTATATAACTATGTTCTAAAATCAGGAGACCCCCCAAATTCATGGTCAGAAGCCATACTATCAGTAATACATAAGGAGGGAAAAGATCCCCTCCAATGTAATAGCTATCGCCCAATAAGTTTACTCGGTGTAGATTATAAAATCCTAACCTCTATATTAGCAGTCAGAATTCAAAGAAATATAAAAAAAATTAATACAACCAGATCAAACAGGGTTTATATTAGGACGTCAAGGATCAAATAATATAAGAAGAGCAAGCAATAGCAGCAGGAGACAGTCAACCGTCAATGCTTCTCGGCTTAGATGCCGAGAAGGCATTTGATAGGGTGGACTGGCAGTTTCTGAAACAGACACTAATAGAAATGGGCTTTGGGAATATATTTGTGAACTGGATAAACCTACTATATAAAGAACCCTGCTCGAAAGTTAGAGTTAATGGTCACTGTTCTAGCTTTTTTAGGATTGAACGAGGGGTGAGACAAGGAGACTCACTGTCACCCATCTTATTTGCTATCAGTATAGAGCCTCTGGCAGAGACAATACGCCAAAATGCTCAAATTCAAGGGATAACAGATGAAGGAGGCTCAATTCATAAACTAGCTCTGTTCGCGGATGACATTTTACTTTTTGTAAAAAATCCATTCTCTTCCATTCCTGCACTTATGAAAACCTTGCAAGAATACGGATCAGTGTCCGGATATAAAATTAATGAAAATAAATCAGAAGCCATGATGATTTCAGGCATCTGGCCTACGCAACTGAATAATAGTGTCTCCTTTCGCTGGTCTAAACAAGGATTTAGGTATTTGGGAATAATTATTACCCCTAATCCCACCCAACTATTTGAGGAAAATTACAACAAATTAATTAAACAAATTAAAAATGATGTGGCACGGTGGGAAATTATGCCACTGTCCCTCATAGGAAGAATAGAGACGGTAAAAATGAATCTACTACCGAGACTTCTCTTCTTATTTCAATCCCTCCCTATTAGAGTACCAGTTACCACATTAAAAATGTTAGATAGATTAGTTTCAACATTTATATGGCAAAAGAAGAGACCAAGGATAAGATTGAAATCTCTTCACCTACCTAAAGACAAGGGAGGTTTGGGTTTACCAAATCTCAAAAGCTATTACTGGGCTGCACAGATAAGTGCTATAGTGGCATGGATCAGAAAGGACCAAGAGACAATATGGACTAAGATGGAGCAAGATTCTGTAAAGGATGTCTCCTTAGCAGTACTCCCTTTCATAGATGTAAAGTCCGTTAATAAAATCAAAATAAAGAACGAATGGATAAAACACATCTTAAAAGTCTGGACAACTGTGAAGAAAATACTTAAGGGACCAAAGTCGATCTCAAGGGCCCTATTGATTGTAGGAAATATAGATTTCCCGCCCTCCCTATGGGACAGTGGGTTCAGAAGGTGGGCAGACAAAGGTCTCCGTACAATTAATCAGCTTTTTATAGGAACGGAATTTAAATCATTCTCTCAACTTCAGGAGCAATTTGGTCTCTCATCAAAAGATTTTCACAGATATCTTCAGATCAGGCATTATGTCACATGTCACAAGGAAAAGGACATGGTCAGAGATAACCCCAATGAAATAGAAGAGTACCTAATCAACATTTTGGAGAAACAACACCCAACAAAAAAACATCTATCTAACATATACAAAAGACTAGTAATGGATGCTTATCAAAACACGGACTATATTAAAGAAAAATGGGAACTAGAAATGAATGTTATAATTGAAGACTCTGAATGGAATGATGTGTGGGCAGGATGCCATAGGGGTATTAATAGTCAATTATGGAAAGAATTTGATTGGAAGGTAAAGATTAGATTTTTTATCACTCCCCTTATGATTTCTACGTACGTGAAGAATTCCAGTGCAGCATTATGCTGGCGAAATTGTGGTAATACTGGAGACACCACACACATTTTCTGGGATTGCCCAGTTCTGAGTGGGTTCTGGGATGACATCAAAAGGGAGATTGATACTATGTTGGGGATAGATGTTGCTCTGGATCCAAAACTTTTTTATTAGGAATTATTCCGAAAGATGTGTACAATACTGAGCAACGATATATACTGCGGATTCTTCTGCTTGTTGCGAAGAAAATGATAACAGTAAACTGGAGAGACGTGAAACCTCCAACCATGGGTCAATGGTCCCAGAGACTGAAAGATGTCTACGCAATGGAAAAAATGACAGCCAGTTTGCAGCTGAAAACAGACATCTTTGATCAGAGATGGTCCTGCATTGCCAGATATCTGGGGTTGGAATTTTGACTACCTGTTTGTCCATTCATTTATTTTTGCTTTCTTTATGGCAGCTGGTCTCGATACGTATGCTTAGTGATATGTTGTATGATGTGTCAGGAATTGTCTTGTTTTGTTAAGTGAATTGCCTTGTCTTGCTAAGTGCTTTGAAAAATAATGAAAAAGTTTAAATAAAAAGTTAAAAAAATATATATATATATATATGGTTTAAATGTTGGAAAATGTACTGTGTCTGTATTTGTGTACGGTATGCGTTAGTCTGTCACGCTATCTGTTGGCCCAGCTGATCTCGGTTGCCACGGTGATCATTGCCTGCTATAGAGGTGTCCATAGTGGGCTGGCGAGCACACGCTTTGCCCCGTGACGAAAAAATCATGAAAGCTAGAGCAAAAGTTGGATCCCACATTGATAATTTGGACTTGTATCTACGTTTTAAAGTTTGAATGGTGTGTCTGGGTCAACGTATGCCAGAGCAGGAGATGTTCAAAACATGTTGAAGATTTGACTTTTTTTTAACTTTTTTTACCTCGTCCCATTCATTCCTTATGGGAAATGTTTGGCAGTTTGTCGCGTCTTATGACGCGAAAACTTGATATTCTGAAAAACTGAATGATAGCATACTGAGTCAGATCGAACCGCACGTTCTGATGTATTGTTTGTTTGTTTGCACTCAATGGTGTGGGACGAGTTAGCGACAGAAAAATGGCTCTATATAAAACACACATTGGACACATTGTGAGAGAGAAGACAAGTGTGGCTACAACTCTGGAAAATATCACTGTTATCGAGTGTAATTTGTGGCCGGGATCGTCATGGAAAGAGAAAATTTCTGAGTTTTTTTTTTAGTCTCTCTCACTCTGTAAGTTGGTCTCCTGCACTCTGCTGCGCGAACATTCCGCAATACACACTCATTGAAAACCCTGAATTTTCCCAAAATCACTCATCATCGTTAAGGGGTCAGAGTTCAAAAACTATACATCGTAGGAAAAAAGTTCAAATACAACATTAAATAGAAGAGACTTGTGCCTACATTTTAAAGTTAGAATGGTGTTTCTAGGCGAATTTATGCCCCGAGCAGGAGATGTTTGAATAACTTTGCAGATTTGACCCCGTCCCATTCATTCCTTATGGGAAATTTTTCGCAGTTTTTCGCAACTTACGTCGTGAAAAATTAAAATTTCAAAAATCTGAATGATAGCATACCGAGAAATTTTTCTTATTTAGTGGGTGAGCACAGCCCACTAATAATCAGCTGATCCATTTTATTCCCTGATCCAGAGGCTGTTTGTGGTGCCTTCCAGCTCAAAGCAGAAGGAGATTCCTTTTGCCAGAGTGAACCACAACAAGTACATGGTGACTGACAAGATCGCCTACATAGGTAAGGCAGTACGCACACACACATTGTGTTTTGTTATGCTAAATTATTCTAAAAATCTTTGAATACTTAAAATGCCTGTAAGCTGAATACTTTATAGTTTTGAAAATATTAACATCTGATTAAACACCCCAAACTCAGATCACCTGTACAGTCAGCCCAGTGTGTGAGAAATGTGATAAAAGCTTGACTATATATGTTATTTTCTGTCTCCAGGTACGTCTAACTGGTCAGGTGACTACTTTGTGAGCACAGCCGGCTCTGCATTGGTTGTCAACCAGACTGCATCACAGTCTGTGGAGCCCACCGTCCAATCACAGCTGCAGGCCGTGTTTGAGAGAGACTGGAACTCCGACTACAGCACTCCTCTCACCCAGCACTCCAACCTTAAAAACTTGTGTTAGTCTCAATTTTACAAACATATCATTCTGCATCACAGGGGGACACTTCTGTTCAACACAAACTGCAGTGCCATATTTGCGTCATTTTGTAATTATCAGCTGAAACACGTGTTCACACTGTGAACAGGAAACATCAGCCACAGACAAGCCCTTAGAAGAGCAGAGTTTCTCTGTTGGTTAACTCCTCATTCACACCAATACTGCTTCTTCTCCTATTTGAGTGTGGAAAGCGTGGTCAGGCTGCCACAGTGCAAACCACAGAGTATGTCAAAACAAAATATAGCAGCCTTGCAGCAAAAGGTTTAAACAGAATCAACTTTTACAGTGACGCCATGCTGCAGTGGCCTGAAAGTGGGTGGTATGACAGTATTGTTTCAAACGTCCACACTAAATTTATAAAATGACACTTTAGCCTATTTCTTTGATTCTTATAATGGAGTTTTACTAGGTTTATTACATGTGTTGGTTAACACGGTACATACACTTACCAGCATTGACAAACCAAAAACAGACGTGTGTGATCAACTTAAATGTATTGATTCATGTGGTTTCTATTATGCAGTGTCAGTACCAGTAGGGGGTGCTCTTCTATCTTCCCCCATGTTACATGATCTATTCATTGATCACTCTCTACTTTTAAACATCAGTCTCAGACACAACTTCAGCCTCAGGGGGAGATTTTTTTCTTCCCTGCTCATCTCAGAGAGTAAAGTGTGTTTCTTAAACAATATTTTTTTTAGTTTGCCGCAATCTGGAATAATTAGTGCTTAAGATGGTGTGACGTGCCTGAACTGTACATAGATTTTTTTTAAAATTTCCTCTCTCAGTTTGCATGACTGTTTTAAAATCCATTATTTTAATAATAAAGTCAGCGGTGTGTACAGGGGATTGAACATCTGCAGCAGCAGTAACAACGATGAACTCATTTATTTTTCCACTGTGTGGAGTGATTGAACCTACCAATTAGTGAAGAGGTGGTTGTTATGGCAACTGTCCAAAGAAGCGTGTTTGCCAGTAGTGGCATGCAGTTATTGTGTACACGTCATTATCTGCTTCCTCTTTATAAATTACTCTCAATAAATGTCTTTGAATCAAACCTGTTTGAAGTTCTTTATGTGATCTCTGATACATAGTTACTTTGAAATGTCTGCTGAGAGCTCACCACTTTCTCCAAATATTCTCCCATAATAAAAAGACTTGTTGGCTGATTCTGATCTTGGAGAAAAAAAAACTTAAATATTTGTAGACCTGAAAACTCCTGCCGTAGGTTGTTCACTATGTGACATCCTTGAAGGTTGTGATACTGGACTGCTTTTACCTATTCTGTCTCCTAAGATCATAGATGGGTGCTCAAAGTTAAAGTGTGGACTGAGATTAGTACTTATCCTAGAAGAAAAGGGACAAACTTCACAGGATATTAATGTATTGAGACTTGTTCTGTGCCGACTGACTGGGTCAGATCAAACTGGGAGATGATAGCTCAGTCTTTGATTCCCTTTAATCCTGCACAGGTGTGAAGACTGGAGGCATGGAGGGATCACTGACCGAGCCCCTGAGCCAGAGACCTGTTTGAAGTTAACACAAAACTCGATTAAAAGTCCTGATCTCATTTTCTTCACATCAGAGTTCAAATCCAATCTAATATTAACAGTCACATTGAATCAGTTTGGCAGCAGAATAACTGGTTTTAAAAGGTAGCGTCTGCACCTGAAGCTTTATTTGATGATTCGATGTGATATATTTTAGCGTTCTGTAATGTTCAGTGTATCTGCGGAGAGGAGCGTCAGTGTTGATCTGTTGTGGTACAGGAGCAGTGGTCTCTTCAGGTCCTCCTTTACCTCTGCTGCTGGGTTGTTCAACCTCTCCATGCAGTTCTCGGATGGAAAGAAAAGAAGTTTGTGTCGCTTATTACAGGCTGTCAAAGTTAAAACTAGTCGGTAACTATTTTCTGTTACATTTGCTAAAATTGTCATAATGATCTGACAGTAGAACAAGATACAGGTTAGATGTGTAAAAATCCACGGTTCTTGGCTCCATCCGGTGGCCCTAATTTGATTTGCAAGAATCCACTGCTCTCGGATCAACACAACCAATCAGAGCCAAAGGGAGTGTCTGAGAATTGTCAATCATTCTCTAGCACATGCATGTTGTCAGCAGTGCCTGCTCTTACCTGGTCAGATATGATCAAGCCCAAACTGTAAACAATGGCAGACAACAACAACAACAGAGCTGAAAAATGTCCCACCATTGCGCACGTCAAAGTGAAGATTTAAGAAGACTGACGAAGAAAAGCAGCAGCAGAGAGAAGACAAGGATAAATATCGAAGCAAAGCAAAGCGGAGTTAGCTGCATTTCTGCTGGACAAGTAAGGACCCCTGCTTGATATATGTTTAATTCTATGTTTTAACCACAAGGCTTTGGTGTCGGTGGTTACTGTAATACTCGCAATAGTGCATATGGCCGTACGATGTTGCAGTCAAGCTATGTAGCTTGTTGGTAAATCTAGCTTGTTAGCTTGTATGCTAACCCCAGTGTTTAACATTGTGTTTATGGCTACTGGTTAGCTCATGCTTCAGAAAGACAACATGGCGCTGCACTGTGGTAACTCTGTTTCCCGCCATGTGAGGAATATTGTTTGTTACCCGGGTCACTACAGTGACTCGGCATCAGGCACCTGTCACTGTAATTTAGTTGTATTGGTCAGAAATGGAACAATCGGGGCTTATGCTGTTGTTGTTATTTTGAATGTGACATCTTGGTTATCTGGTGTCTGACCTGGGAACTGTATCATTCAAGTAATCTGCAATAATCCCCGCTGAGTCCATGTTTTTCTTGTAACTCCAGACTGCAGCTTTAAGTCATGTGACAGCAATGTAGTCTGTTTATACATCTAGCAATTTAATTTACACTTCGAAAATCTCAAAAGAGGTAGATTTATGAAGATTATCTTGATGAACAAAATTTGTAAATATCTGGGGCGCTGCATAGCTCAGTCGGTAGCGCGCGCGACCCATGTGCCGAGGCTCTGCAGCGGACCTGGGTTCGACTCCCGGCCCGGGTCCCCTTGCTGCGTGTCACTCCCCGTCTCTTTCCCTGTTTCCTGTCCAACTCTTCAAGCTGTACTATCAAATAAAGCCAGAAAAGGCCAAAAAAAAATACTAAAAAAAATTATAAATATCTAAAATGTATGTTTTCCACCGAGATTAGCTTTTTGTCGATGGAACCAGGGGGATGCTAACTTCCTGGTTAGCCTACAATAATACATCATCCCTGCAACACTCTATTGGCAACTTTGACACATGACTACATTATTAAACATCATGTATTCATGGGTCAGGATGTTATCATGCTATCCTCTTTAAATGGCCCTTCAACATACTGCAATCACTGCATCTTACATTTTACTAACATCCTTTTTAGTGAAAAGCGATTAAACAATCTTGAATAAGGTAATTAAAAATCGTACAGTCCTTTGGATAAATAAGTGGTGGGCACTCATCACAACTGTAGATTTTGATTTTGAATCACTGTTTATTAATATTTGTATTCTGTTGGTCTATTATTAAAAGTTTCTGATTGTTTATTTCCTATAGAATGTGGTTTCTATACATTGACAGAGGCCAGTGGAGTAGGAAGTAGCCTGGACATCAAGGTAGCCTCCTGCTACTAATTAGCTTTTAAGGGCATTAAAGCCCCCATTGGCTTCATGGTTGCGAGGAAAGTGGGAGAAACCGGAGCATCCCGGAGTAAAACCCATGTCAATACAGAAGATACATAAAAAATTCAGAGAAGTTCAGGCCTCTGGTCGTTATGGGCCAGTTTCCAGCCGTCTAATTCCTATGGAAAGTGGGAGAAGAAGCTGTTATTTTTAGTTTTGTATAACGTTTTTTTAAGCTAACCTGGACATCAAGGTCGCCTCCTGCTCCACTGGTCTCTATACATTGACAGAGGCCAGTGGAGTAGGAAGTAGCCTGGATATCAAGGTAGCCTCCTGCTACCAATTAGCTTTTGAGGGCTTTAAAGCCCCTATTGGCTTTATGGTTGCAAGGAAAGTGGGAAAAACTGGAGCATCCCGGAGTAAAACCCATGTCATTACAGAAGATACATCAAAAATTAAGAGAAGCTCAGGCCTCTGGCCGTTACGGGCCAGTTTCCAGTTGTCTATTTCCTATGGAAAGTGGGAGAAGAAGTTGTTATTTTTAGTTTTGTGTGACGTTTTTTTAAAGCTAACCTAGATCAAGGTAGCCTCCTGCTACCAATTAGCTTTTGAGGGCTTGAAAGCCCCCATCAGTTTCATGGTTGCAAGGAAAGTGGGAAAAACCGGAGCATCCCGGAGTAAACCCCATGTCATTACAGAAGAAACACCCAAATTCAGATAGGCTCAGGTCTCAGGCCATTATGGGCTAGTTTCCAATTGTCTATTTCCTATGGAAAGTAGGAAAAGAAGTTGTTTTTTTTAAGCTAACCTGGACATCTAGGTCGCCTCCTGCTCCACTGGGCTCTATACATTGACAGAGGCCAGTGGAGTAGGAAGTAGCCTTGACATCAAGGTAGCCTCCAGAAGATACATCAACTTTCAGAGAGCCTCAGGTCTCTGGCCGTTACGGGCCAGTTTCCAGTTGTCTATTTCCTATGGAAGCTTTTGAGGGCTTGAAAGCCCCCATCAGTTTCATGGTTGCAAGGAAAGTGGGAAAAACCGGAGCATCCCGGAGTAAAACCCATGTCACATCAGGTCTCAGGCTGTTAACGGGCCACAGAACCTGCATATGACGTTATGTTGTTTTGGTGGTGTCGTCAGATGATCTTTGAAGGTGGGGGCAATTTCTCTCTGCCTAACCCCGTGTTTTACACAGGTTGAAAATTGTCAGTAGGCAGGACACCAATCTTTCGTCTACCTCTGAAGGATTTGGAGATGAATTCGCCCACAGAGGAGAAGAACCTGCTGATGGCGCAAGGTTGTTTTGGTGGTGTCATCAAGTGATCTTTAAATATCAGTGCAATGCAACTATCAAGTCTTGGGTCGTCCATATTCAGTGCAAGCAATAGTGTCTCTGCACTGCCTGAAATTAAACACAGTTCTTTAAAAATTGCCTTTCTGAGGTTTTTTTAACGATTTGATGTATAAATCTGCACCTTTAACCTTAGCCCATATGGTTTTAAATAAACGCTGAATGATGTCCTCTTTTTTTTCAGGAATCACATGGACTTTGACGAATGTGTCCCAAACCACCATCTCAACAAGCAGTCGGACAGACAATTTGTCTTGTACCACCTTTGGTGTCTCCTCAACTCTGGAGGCTGTCTTGGGAGACTTTGGCACCTGGTACATTAAAGTCCGTGTCACACTTTGACTGTGGCTGTCACTCTGAGTATACAGCCACCAGCTCATTAGGGCTAGAAAATTCCTCACTTGCATCTCTATGTCAGCATACATGACAGAGCGTGAAATGGCAACCTCTCTGTTCAAGCAGGTTTGTGCCCCAGGTGTTTGTATTTCTTGGAAAACCTCGGGGGTGTCTCCATTTGTGAGGTGACTGTAGAGGACATCACTCAGTTCCCGTGTGACCTCCTGGGATTCACCACTGGAGATCTTTTCGAACCAAGGAATCGAAGCCTGCTCATCCGCATTTTCACACTGGTCTGTCTCAATTAAAGAGTCAATACTATCTATGAGCGACTGCAACGACTGACTGCTGTCATCGTCCATGTCCTGAAGGAACTGTGCCTTTAGGTTTGCTGCGATGCGACAAATGCCGGCCCTGGCAAGACTCTTAGCAAGAAAGGTTTTTATCTTGCTGCACACTATTTTCAGTTTTTGCTGCTGTTTGGGTTTTGGACTGGAACTTGCAAAGCCTGTCTCTTCCAAACTTGCAGTCTTTTCAACAATCAGCTCAGCGATGTCATCTGCAACAGCCATAATCTGCTGAGAGCTTTCGGATTGCAGCGTCTCACATGCCGACACGTCATCCAAAACAGGTTCTGCAATGTCATCCAGCTCTTTCCTAATTATTCTCATGGCAGCCTTTAGATGTTGCTCTCACAAAGCTGTCCTCTGATGAGATATTCTCTTGGCCGTCTGATTCCACTGTTTCAAGTGATGACTGACTGACTGACGCAGATTTAAGTTTTTCATCCTTCTTCCGTCCACCTAACACAGGACTGGAAGAAAACTTAATCTTGGCTGCGAATGCCATTAATATTCTGCTGGCATGTTCAACCATAGTGTTAAGTCTGCTGGGGGGAGTGATGTGCTCCCTGCTGTCCGCACTAGAGGAGAGAGCAGAGTTGACGGACTCTGAGATCTCTTTGTCCACCAAGTCTGACAACGCTTTCGAGCTGGCAGACTGGACTGGATCTGAAACACCCAGAGTCTCAGCGAAAGTCTGAGTAAGTCCGTCGGTAACAGTACGCATCTAGTGTGTGACTGTCCAAAGTCACATCTGCACGTCTCCTAAGATGGGCCAGCAACTCTTTACACACAGATGTTTTTATGTGTAAAAGCAGGTCTGCCAGCATAATCTTTGTGGCCCCATCAGGAGTACCAAAACTCAGCATTCGCCATCTTTCTGGTGTCTAATGTAACAAACATGAAAAATAGTCAAAATTTCAACTTTTAACAGAATTTGTTGTAACGCATAAACGCATTTAAGACCTTCACAAATTCACTGCTAAACTGTCTTAACTCATGAAACATTTTGGAGATTTGTTTTCAGGAGCCTTTTGTTATCAGTTGCAGTCTTCAGATAGTGAGTTCAGAGAAGGAGGATTCTGCAAGTGTCTTATCTTCCCTCTCTGAATTTTTAGTTAGGTTTGTGCGCATCAGTACGTTGGGCAGTAATGTTAGAATAGTTAAGAGGCAAAACAGAATGGCTGAGAGCAGAAAACAAGTCTGTGAAACCAGTTAGTGGATCACTGACTGGTGTGTGGATGCTGTCATGGGATCACATCCTTTAAGTACACTGACTGTATATATTCATATGTTTAGATGAGTGATAACAGATGCAGCTCACCTGGTTGTGTTCTTATGTGTCTCCATCAGATCCACAAACAACATGCAGCAGATTAATGAGAGAAATAAACACACTCAGTCAGACAGCTCCCTTAGAAAATAATCACTATAATACTCTGTTATATTTTGGTTTGGTTTCCCTCATCAAGACCTGTATGTTTATCACAGGAGATCAGGGACGTGCACATATATAGATTAATTCATGTAAAATTAATAAACGAAGTACTTATAGAAAGCTAACTACTTAGCTGTGTATCCTGTGTGGCTGTGAGTGAAATGCAATTGCCATTTCTTTTGTGTCAGCAGATTATTGTCAACATGAGTTTATTCAGATCATCATAACACTGAGGTTTAAAAGACATGCAATTCAGCTGCAATTCTTTAAAAGCAATGAAACACTGGTTTATTATTAGGCTATTTATTGGAGGGCAAGTGCAAACTAGAAATACAGGCTACACATCTATAACTGTGACAAAACCAAGAAATGAGTGTGACGGCTACTCTGAATGTGAGTAGGAATAGCAATGTTTCACAACAGCAAAGTCACAATAAACTTAATATCTGGAAGAAGTTGAAGAATTGTGGCTATATAAACAGCCGACACAGATAGCTGTCATGTTTTTTCTTCTGAGATTCGACTCATATTAAAGCATGCTGAAGTTTTGTCGCTATAATCCAGTTTACTGATATTTTCTGCTTTTTCCTCGACTGAAGCTGCTATCAGACCTGTTCACACAACCTCTGTCACTCTTATATGTGCATTTAGAAATCGATATTTATTGTAGACATTAAAATGACTGATACATTTTCATACATTTTGAAATACATTTCATGAAATATAATAAAACAGTCAAATGTTCAGGATATATTTAAAATGATAACAGCTCTTTACATAATAAACAGACATTTTCATATCATGAGATACAAACTGATCACATTATAACAGCAAACACTTCTTATTATAATGTGACAACCCTCTGTTATAAAACATTTCATGTAATAAGAGATTTTCATGTTATAAAATATATTTTACATTATCATGTTAAAATATGAACATTTTAATTATAACAATAAACTTTTCACATTATAACATGATACTGAGCTGTTTTTCTTTTTGTATCGTGGCGGCAACACGCTGCCGTATGAAACACTACAGGCACTGATAAAAACTATAATGTGAACGTTGGAGTTAATCTGACTTTAAGATATATTTTGCACACTGAGAGATGAGTTACATATAATAATTACAGTCAGAAGTAACAATCGTCACAGTAAAAACTGGGCATCAACATGTATTGTTCATTTATACAGATGACTGATACAGACCAAAGTATAATATCAGTTATACAGCACTAACAACACTACAAGATACAGTTATTATATATATAAATGCATAGAAGCCAACTCAGATTCCTTCACATACTGTTAAAAAAAACACATAATCATCACAAGATTTTATTTTAAGTTAAAATATAAAAAGATATACCTTCAGTGAAATGTTCAAGGATTATTTTCATACATGTTGAAAATAACTTTTAAACATGTTGTTATTATTATTATTATTATTATTATTATTATTATTATTATTATTATTATTATTATTATTATTATTATTGTTATTAATATACATCACTATCCACAAACTAATACAGAAACTGAGTGGACATCCTTAAAACTATTATTACTATTTCTGTTATTATAAATGAATTATAATTAAATTGATGAATGGTAAATATATAGTTAATTACAGTTAATAGCTATTCCACTGTTGACAAACAAATGATACTTTGTAAATGTTAATAAATACTGTTTAATTCATCTGTAAAAATTATAAAGTTGCAACTGATGTCTATCAACATTTACATGTTTTGTTAGCAGTGAAATAACTATTCTGCTGCAAATTCTGCTTTTGACCTCGTCCCATTCATTCCTTATGGGAAATGTTTGGCAGTTTTTCGCGTCTTACGACGTGAAGAATTGATATTTTGAAAAACTGAATGATAGCATACCGAGTCAGATCGAGCTACACGTTGTGATGTATTTTTTGTTTGTGTGCACTCAGCGGTGTGGGACGAGTTAGCGACAGAAAAAGGGCTCTCAATGTACAGTGGGCTGTAAAATAAACAGAGAGATAGAGAAAGAGACAGACAGACAGACAGACAGACAGATAGAGACAGACAGATAGAGAGAGACAGACAGACAGACAGACAGAAAGAGAGAGAGAGACAGATAGAGACAGATAGAGAGAGAGAGAGAGAGAGACGGACAGAGACAGACAGAGACAGAGAGAGAGACAGACAGATAGAGACAGACAGATAGAGAGACAGACAGATAGATAGAGACAGACAGATAGAGAGACAGACAGACAGACAGAACGAGAAAGACAGACAGATAGAGAAAGAGAGAGAGAGAGACAGACAGACAGAGACAGACAGACAGACAGACAGATAGAGAGAGAGAGACAGACAGACAGAGACAGACAGACAGATAGAGACAGACAGATAGAGAGAGAGAGAGACAGACAGACAGAGAGAGAGAGAGACAGACAGAGAAAGACAGACAGAAAGAGAGAGAGACAGACAGACAGACAGATAGAGAGACAGTGACAGACAGATAGAGAGAGAGACAGACAGACAGACCGAGAAAGACAGACAGACAGATAGAAAGAGATATATGTATGTACAGACAGATAGAGAGTGAGAGAGATGGACAGGTAGAGAGAGAGACAGACAGACAGACAGATAAAGAGAGAGAGGGACGGACAGACAGACAGAGAGACAGACAGAGGGAGAGAGAGAGAGAGACAGAGACAGAGACAGACAGACAGACAGACAGACAGACAGATTTCGAAAATCCTCTTCCCAATTAACATTGGAGTGAATGGAGCCAGTGAGAGCTACTCTGGTCGCTCAGAGGCAGATAATTCAAAAACTGTAAATCCGACCGAAAAAGCATTGTGAGAGAGAAGACAAGTGCGGCTACAACTCTGGAAAATATCACTGTTATTGAGCGTAATTTGTGGCCGGGATCGTCACGGAAAGCCAAAAATTCTGAGTTTAATTTTTAGCCTCTCTCACTCTGTCAGTTGGTCTCCTGCACTCTGCTGCACGAACATTCCGCCATACACACTCATTGAAAACCCTGAATTTTCCCGAAATCACTCATCATCGTTAAAGGGTCAGAGTTCAAAAACTATATATCGTAGGAAAAAAGTTCAAATACAATTTAGATAGACGAGACCTGTGCCTACGTTTTAAAGTTTGGATGGTGTTTCTAGGCGAACGTATGCCAGAGCAGGAGATGTTTGAAAAACGTTGCAGATTTGCGACATTTTTGACCTCGTCCCATTCATTCCTTATGGGAAATTTTTTGCAGAAATTAAAATTTCAAAAATCTGAATGATAAGCACACCGAGTCAGATCAAGACGCACGTTTTGATATATTTTTTGTTTGTGTGCGACAAATGGTCCTGGACGAGTTAGCTGCCAAAAAAGAGCGGGAGGATGAAATTATTATAGCTCTGCTATAGGGTGTCCATAGTGTCCGGCCCCCTAAACAATAACATCAGCATCTTAATCCTAATCCTAACCCTAATCAGCATCAGTAAACTGGTCGCTGCGTGACTCTGTCACTCGCGGAGACGGAGACTGTTTTCTGAGGGAAAGTTCACTGAAGTCCCGGTCGGGAGGCGCTGACCATCACGGTCATTTATATCAACACAACCACTTGAGTGAGTTAAAGGTTTTTGCCGTGACAGACGCCGTTTTTCAGACAGAAATACGAAGAGTTGGTAGGACAGGCGGGAGGACAGACGCTGCTCCGCCTATAACTGCAGTATTAATTCCTCATATAAGTTACCAACGACAGTCACTATGTTACTTTTGTTTGGTTATATTAATTGTTTGGGACAGCTCTACTTGCATTTGAAACACCACCAAAAAGGTAGGGGCTTGGGAAAGTCACATGACCTGTAAGAGAGATGGCTGCATCCACCTAAAGGCTCCTGCCCTGTTTCCCCAAACTTTTTAAATAACTGGGGTATTTACTCTTTGTGCGATGAAGTGAAATTTAATGGTCGAACAACTAGAAGTACAAGTTTATATAAACAAGCGCAGATCCGACCACACGCCAACCGACCAACTAAGCATTTGATCCTGACCACCAAAAATCTGTCCTTAAACTGCCCAGGTTTGACAGATCGTGTGAGGGAAGCTTTATTCCCAAGCAAGTTTCCAGAAATGTTTTAAGTTCATTTGATAAACCCTCTGCGCCACTGCTTTCCTAACACTAGGGGCCACCTTCTAATCAATGTTAACCTGCTGGCTACTACTTCCTGTTGCCCTGTCAGCTGAGTGAGAGAGGAATAAGAAGGAAAGAGGTTTACTCAGCCCGGAGTTCAGGATACTACATCAGCTGCTATCAGAACTGGCTGTGTGGTAGCATGACTGCTGAGGTTAATATAACAGCTTTGAGGCACATGTGGCTTCCTGGCTAAGGTACTACTAGAGTTAATTTTGCCAGGTTCAGTAATATTCAGTATATATACCCTACTGAAATTAGCAACATTGACTAATACAGCTAGGTCGGCTGGTTGGTGAGTGTTTGAGTGTTTACGTCATGAGGTCAAAGGTAACGCTGATGGTTGAGAGCTGTGGAAGGACAAAGAAACACATGTCAGGTGACTAACTTTATGCTACTGAGATAAAGGGCATGATCAACAAAACCTGTAACCACTGGCGCTTTCAGACAGAAATATGTAGTCCAACACACAGAGAACGAAATAAGTCGTTTGGAGTTTATGCGTGGCCGATTTATTAACAATGAGCAGCAGGGGCGTCACTAGGTTTTAAGGACAGGGGAGGCTTAGCCCCCAAGAGATGCACAGGATGTGAGCAAACATAGCACGCAAGCACAAAATTTCACGAACAGCTAACAAAGACAGAGAAATTATTATTATATTGATCTTTTTCTCCCTCAGCATCTCCTTCTGCCTGACCCTTCAAGATACATTGAAACACAATGAGTTGAATTAATAACTGATCAACATAGAGGCTTGTTACACCCGCAAATGTAATAACTGCCCACAAACGTAATAAACCACAAACGTAATACAAATCTGCAGCTTTGAATGTAATAATCCCGCAAATGTAATAAATTTCCCACAAACGTAACAAAATTTGCCTACTGCAAACGTAATACTGAATTTCCTGCAAATGTAATAACTATTACATTTGCAGGAAATTATTACATATGTGGGAAAGTGAAAATCTGTAAATGTAATAACTTCCCACAAATGTAATATGAGACAAAATAATGATCTTTGTGGTTGTTGTTGTTTATTTGTTTACTTATAAACCTGCCAATAGTGACTGAATGTTGACAAGCAACCCGCAGGTCAGGTGGGGCAGGTCAGAAAGTGACAGTGCAGTGTTCTAAGTTATTAATGACACACACACACACACACACACACACACACACACACACACACACACAGGTCATGCTCATAATTTTAAGGGCTATGGCTACAAGCCTATGCTGGTGGCTTATGAGAGCCAATGTTTGAACCATTTAATGTCTGCATATCAAAGGCCGGGGCTGCACAGTGGCCCAGTGGTTAGCACTGCTGCCTCACAGCTAGAAGATCCCCGGTTTGCGTCCCGGTTAGGACGCCTGGGATCTTTCTGTGTGGAGTTTGCATGTTCTCCCTGTGCAGCGTAGGTTTTCACCGGGTACTCCGGCTTCCTCCCACAGTCCAAAAACATACTGAGGTTAATTGATTATTCTAAATTGTCCGTAGGTGTGAATGAGAGTGTGCCTGGTTGTTTGTCTCTATGTGTAGCCCTGTGATAGACTGGCGACCTGTCCAGGGTGTCCCCTGCCTTCGCCCTAAGTCAGCTGGGATACGATCCAGCCCCCCCGCGACCCTGCAGAGGATTAAGCGGCGTACATATAATGTACAGATAATGGATGGATGGATGGATATCAAAAGCCAAAAACTTGAATAGATAGTCCATTCTTTGAAGTAGGCCTAATGAAAACATTTGTCAAGATTTAAGACTGGTCCATGTTCTTTTTGATAGTAACATGGACCAAGACTGTCTGAACACTGACAATTAAAGTCTTGCAAATAAAGAATGACTGTAACTTAAATTAATCTACCATTGTGATTGCAGGAAAGTGAGCAGGCTCTAGGGGTGATTGTACTGTTCTTTTAAGGAGAAGTACTTTTGGTCAAGCAACTTTTTCCTATCGAGCGACAAATTCTTGGAACTCCACACCAAGTGCCTGATCTACCCACTATTGCTTCATTTTCCAAGCATCTTAAACTTTGGAAAATCAAACCTGTTGCCACTAATTGTGATCATTTTTAACTTGTCCACTGCTGCTGATTTGTTGTGTGTTATCATCTATTGTATATTATAATGTTTAATTTTTACATGTCCACATAGTTGGGTACTCACAAATTATAACTGTTAACGAATTATTGTAGTATGTAATAAGTCTGCAATTCTATCATCTTTTATTCTTAGGCAGTAGAGCAATGTGCAATTCAACAAGCACTTTATATTTCTGTTCTAGTTCTCTCTGTATTATAAAATTACCATTGTTGGTATTTAATTATTGTAAAATGTATTGAGAATTGTGCAATTAAAATAGCACTTTATATCTAGTGTGCAATTGGGCAAGTTGCAATATAATACGCATTAAACACGTAACTTTGCATGAAAAAAATGCTACATCGACACGTTTGACAATCTAGCGGACTCAATTTTTAAGGTAGCGCAAAACCAGCGGTATTATATGAATCTTGAGATTTCAACGAATCCATTGACACCAAATACATCATGCTTGCTGACCGGGAAAGGAGTGAAAAGTTGTTGCTGTTTTACCGCGAAGTGACTATAGACCTTTATTTAAGCTGGCATGTGGTGCAGCTAATTATGTTGGAGTATCATGCTACATAAGAGGAAAAAAATACAAGAGGGACGCTTTTGACAATATAGCGGACTGAGCTTTAAAACTACTGCGAAACCATCATATATCTTGAGATTTCAATGAATTCATCGATACAAAATACATCATGCTGACTTACCAGGAAAGGGGTGAAAAGTTCTGCCAAAGTTGTAGCCTGTCAGTGCGTCTTCTTTGTTCTGATTGGCAGAGTGGTGGTGCATACCCATTCATTCATTTATTTGCAGCAACAAATCATCAACAATTACATCACACTTAATTGAAAGGCCGTTTATTTAAAATAATGTAACATAATGTAACATTGGGAATTTTTCTGTTACTTACGGTAGCCTACATGGCAATTCTCACTTTCCTGCATTCACAATGGTAGATTAATTTAAGTTACAGTCATTCTTTATTTGCAAGACTTTAATTGTCAGTGTTCAGACAGTCTTGGTCCATGTTACTATCAAAAAGAACATGGACCAGTCTTAAATCTTGACAAATGTTTTCATTAGGCCTACTTCAAAGAATGGACTATCTATTCAAGTTTTTGGCTTTTGATATCCATCCATCCATCCATTATCTGTACATTATATTTACGCCGCTTAATCCTCTGCAGGGTCGCGGGGGGGCTGGATCGTATCCCAGCTGACTTAGGGCGAAGGCAGGGGACACCCTGGACAGGTCGCCAGTCTATCACAGGGCTACACATAGAGACAAACAACCAGGCACACTCTCATTCACACCTACGGACAATTTAGAATAATCAATTAACCTCAGTATGTTTTTGGACTGTGGGAAGAAGCTGGAGTACCCGGTGAAAACCTACGCTGCACAGGGAGAACATGCAAACTCCACACAGAAAGATCCCAGGCGTCCTAACCGGGACGCAAACCGGGGATCTTCTAGCTGTGAGGCAGCAGTGCTAACCATAGCCCTTAAAATTATGAGCATGACCTGTGTGTGTGTGTGTGTGTGTGTGTGTGTGTGTGTGTGTGTGTGTGTGTGTGTGTGTTATTAATAACTTAGAACACTGCTCTGTCACTTTCTGACCTGCCCCACCTGACCTGCGGGTTGCTTGTCAACATTCAGTCACTATTGGCAGGTTTATAAGTAAACAAATAAACAACAACAACCACAAAGATCATTATTTTGTCTCATATTACATTTGTGGGAAGTTATTACATTTACAGATTTTCACTTTCCCACATATGTAATAATTTCCTGCAAATGTAATAGTTATTACATTTGCAGGAAATTCAGTATTACGTTTGCAGTAGGCAAATTTTATTACGTTTGTGGGAAATTTATTACATTTGCGGGATTATTACATTCAAAGCTGCAGATTTGTATTACGTTTGTGGTTTATTACGTTTGTGGGCAGTTATTACGTTTGCGGGTGTAACAGAGGCTAATGCTATTACAAACGCTCACAGCACAATAATTGATTTTGATTTTAGTGGTGCTGAAACGTAATCTGCCACTTACTATCCTGGAAAATGATGGGAGTGATGACGGTGACATTTAACATGTTTGCAGTGTATAGTTAGTGTGTTATGTAGTGTTTGGTGTAGTGCGTTAAGTGTGTAGTGGAGTTGTTTTTTTGTTTAATGAGTCAAAACAATGAGGAGACTGCTGAATGTGGAGCAGGCAGTGCAGCTCTTCATTCAGCTGGAAGGAGCCCAAGCAGACCTGAGCATTGCCAGCATTTAAATGTAAATAGTTACATGTAACTTTGTTAAATGTTTAAAATGTATGCACATATTTAGCAAACAACAATTTATATTTGCATTATAAGTAATAAAAAATGGTTTGTTAAATATATTTGTGGTTTTCACAGTAAATGAATACTAACAGAGCCACAAGAAATAAACACATAATTTCGCAACTTTTATTGTAATCTCTACAAATCAGAGTTAACACCAGACACCTTGAAATGTAAGGATTTAATGGAAAATCTTAATCTCCCTTCTTTAACTCTACTTTTAATTACCCTAAATGAGCTTAAAAATGCTATTTTTAGCATGAAAAAAGGAAAATCTCCTGAATGGGATGGTATTCCTCCAGAATTTTATGCTACATTTTGGGAAGAACTCGGGCAATACATGTTAGACATGTACTGCGGTTGAAAATGGTTCTTTTCTTAGAGATGTCAATATGGCTCTTCTCATTGTCCTTCCCAAACCTAAGAAAGACCCTTTATTTTGCAACAACTATAGGCCCTTGAGTATCTTGTGTGCTGAACTGCAGGTATACGCTAAAGTCCTAGCGTCAAGAGTCGAGTCCTATTTAAATAAGTTAGTACATCGACCAGACCAGTTTTGTGAAATCCCGCCTAGCAGGAGAAAACATATGTAGGTTACTACACGTGATACATGTCTCCAAAGATATCGGTGACCCCTGCGCAGTGCTGTCAGTACTTGTGAGAGGTCCTTGTTAGATTTGGTGTTGGGCCGGGTCTTCATTGGAATGGTAAAGGTTCTATACTCCGACTTTACTACTGCAGTTACAGTTAACAACATTTTGTCGACCCCTTTCCCTATTTGCAGAGGTTTGTGTCAAGTTTGCCCTCTATCTCCACTCCTTTTTGTCCTCTCACTGGAACCTCTGGCTTGGGGTGGGAAACAACCACCAAAGGAGCAAAAAGGATGGTGGTTTAAATGTTCCAAATTTAAAACCGTATTTTTGGTCTTCTGTATTACGCCCTGTATCTGTTTGGTTTGATCCATCTGTACGGGTTTCTTAGAAACCAATCAAAGAAAATCTAGCACACCCACATAGGTTACAAAACTCATTTTCTCTGCTCTTCCTGTCAAGAGGGCTAAATACCATCTTGGGCCAGTAATGTCCTTTTTACCATCAACATGGCGAGCAGTAGAGAAACCCTGTCCCCTTTTTAATAATTTTGATCTAACCACAGGGGGAGCTCCGTTTCAGTTTCCCAAATGGGCTAACAAAAATGTAAATATTCTAACGGATGTTTGGGAAGAAAATGGGATGAGATCTTTTGACCGTATATGTTTTTTGTATAATGTTCCAAGGACCTCTTTTTTCTTTTACCTGAGACTTAGATTAGCTATGCGCATCTATGGTGTTCCATGGGGTGAAACTTTGGCAACCCATCCGCTCCACTTATTACTAGATGCCAGAGGTCAGACTAAAGGGTTAACATCTAAAATCCATATTTTTCTAAACTCAGTTTGTAAACCTCTAAATATTGACCAGATTTGAAGCTGAGATCTTGGCATTTCTGTGGAGGATATGTGTTAGTCAACTGTTGAATCTTGATTGCATCTCTAAAAATCCTAACCATAAACTGATACATTTTGAATTCCTACACAGGACATATCTTACTCGTAAGAAGCTTTATTTACAATGACAATACTTAACTGAGACAATGGCAAGACTGTGAAACAAGGCTTCAGTACACGTCAGAGGACGAAATACTTTGGTGACGCAGACAGGGGAAGACAAAGCACCATCTTGCTTTCCTTGACCGGCTTGACTTGACTCACATGATACGTCGCCGGGTAGGGACCGGGGCAGACGTAGTCGAACCGCAGCAGGACCGACAATCTTGGTGATGGGGAAGGGACCCACGAACCGAGGAGCCAACTTCTTGGAGGGAACCTTGCGGTTTAGATCTTTAGCTGACAGCCATACTCTCTGGCCTTGCTGGTAATTGGGAGCAGGACGTCTTTTCCGATCTGCTGTCTTCTTGACTCGATCTCCCTGACGAATCAACACCTGTCGAGCGGCAGCCCAGATGCGCCGGCAGCGTCAAACCATGACATAGGCTGAGGGAACCGACACTTCCCCTTCATTGTCTGGAAATATTGCGGGTTGGTAACCTAAGGCACAATGAAAAGGAAAGAGGCCAGTAGCAGAAATGGGTAACTAATGGTGAGCATACTCTACCCAGACCAGGTGTTTGCTCCATGTTAAGGGGTTCTGGTGCACCACACATCGGAGGCCGGTTTCCAGTTGTTGATCGGTCTGGCCGTTAGCTTCCGGGTGATATCCAGGTGTCAGGCCGGCTCTGGCTCCGATGAGTCTGCAGAATTCCCTCCAGAACTTGGACACAATCTGGGGCCCCCAGTCTGAAACAATGTCTTTCCCTGTGAGACCGGGAGCCCTGTGACGAAGTCCATGAAAATGTCCGACCATGGTCTGGAGGGGATGGGGAGCGGTTGAAGCAGTCCAGTGCGTGCCTGGGAAAACGTCTTGTTGCGTGCACAGACCGAACAAGCCTCGATGTACTCCCGGACCTCCGGCTCCATGGCGGGCCACCAAAACCTCCGGGAGATCACAAACATGGTTCTTTTGACTCCCGGATGACAAGAAAGCAGTGAGGTGTGAGCCCAATGAATCACCTGTGGCCGTAGCTCAGCAGGGACAAACAGACGGTTGTCGGGACAGCCACGAGGTGAGGCTCCACCATTTGCTTGCTTAACCTGGTTTTCTATAGGCAAAATCACCGCTCCAACCACACAGTTCAGTGGAAGGATAGTTTCGGTTTACTTAGTCTTTGGCTCGGGATTAAATAGTCGCGATAGGACATCTGGCTTGACGTTTCTGGATCCGGGCCTGTAAGACAAAGTGAAAGAAAAGTGGTTAAAGAACAGAGCCCACCTGGCCTGGCAAGAGTTAAGCCTTTTGGCCTTTCTGATAAATTCAAGATTTTTGCGATCGGTCCAGACAATGAAGGGTTGTTCGGCCCCCTCCAGCCAATGTCTCCATTCCTCTAACGCCAGTTTTACCACTAACGGTTCCCTATTGCTGATGTTGTAGTTGCGTTCAGCTTGGGACAGCCGTCTCGACAGGAAGGCGCAGGGATGCATCTTGCTGTCCTTTTCTGATCGCTGAGACAGTACTGCTCCTACTCCATTGTTGGACGCGTCTACCTCCACCACGAATTGACGCTGGGGATCAGGCAAGATAAGTATAGGCGCCGAGGTGAGGCGATGCTTGAGCTCCTGGAATGCCTTCTCAGGTGACCAACGAAAAGGAACCTGTGTGGAGGTAAGAGCATGGAGAGGAGCAGCTATTGCGCTGAAGCCCCTGACAAACCGCCTATAAAAGTTCTCAAATCCTAGGGATTGCTGAACCCTCTTGCGGCTGTCTGGAGTAGGCCATTCTGCCACAGCGCTCACTTTAGCCGGATCCATCTGAACTCTCCCAGGGTCTACAATGAAGCCCAGGAATGAGACAGTATCGGCATGAAACACACTTTTTTATGCTTTGACATAGAGCTGATTGTCTAGAAGTCTCTTAGGGACCTGAGTGACATGGTCTTGGTGGGAAGCCAGGTCAGGAGAGGATATTAAAATGTCATCCAGGTACACATACACGAATTGGTCCAGAAAATCCCTCAGGATGTCATTGATCATGGCCTGAAAGCAGGTGCGTTAGTAAGGCCGAATGGCATTACACAGTACTCGTAATGTCCACTGGGGGTGTTGAACCCGGTTTTCCATTCATCTCCCTCTCTAATGCGGACCAGATG
The DNA here is from genome assembly GCF_904848185.1 of Acanthopagrus latus. NCBI lineage: Eukaryota > Metazoa > Chordata > Actinopteri > Spariformes > Sparidae > Acanthopagrus > Acanthopagrus latus. The sequence goes on from NC_051060.1 coordinate 82,763, forward strand.
ATAAGCATTACGAAGATCGAGTGTGGTAAAGACTTTAGCTTGTTGAAGCTGATCAAATACAGATGTCTTGAGTGGAAGGGGGTACTGGTTCTTAATTGTGATGTCGTTCAGTGGGCTGTAATCGATGCAGGGGCGTAGTGATCCGTCCTTCTTCCCCACAAAGGAGAATCCGGCTCCTGCGGGTGACGAAGATGGCCGAATTAGTCCATGCAGAGATGTAGTCATTCATGACTTTTCATTCTGGACCCGAAATGGAGTACAGGCGGCCCTTGGGAATGGTGGATCCAGGAATTAGGTCGATGGCACAGTCATAGGGATGATGTGGAGGGAGAGACAAGGGTTTAGATTTATTAAACACTTCCTTGAGATCATGATAACATGGCGGAACCGTGGTAATTTCAGCAGCATGTTCCAAAAGACAATGCTCCTTACATTCCTCTGCCCATTCTCTGATCTGTCCACTCCTCCAGTTTATGTGCGGATTGTGTTCAAAAAGCCATGGTTGTCCCAGAATCAGGGAGTGTGACATGGAAGTGAAAAGGTGGAACTGGATTGTCTCGTGATGGTTTCCAATGGTCATCTTGACCGGTTTGCTTATGTGTGTGATAGCAAAAATTTCTTTGCCGTTGAGAGAACGGGCTCGGATGGGTCTGGCTAGAGGTTCGCTATTAATTTGTAATTTATTCACCAGACTCCAATCCATCAGGCTCGTGTCAGCTCCTGAATCGATTAATACCTCCAGATTATGCAGTGAGTCCAACGTGATGTGAGTGAGGGTGCGAAATTTGGTCTTAGAGACCTGATTTGAACTCACCGCTGGTGTTTTCTTGGTCGGACAGGAGCTGACGAGATGACCGGTGCTGCCGCAGTCGAAGCATCTTCCTTCCAGTTGTTGTTTCTGTCATTCCTCATGGGTCAAGCGAGCTCTTCCCAGCTGCGTGGGTTTGTCGTCGTGCATGGAGTGGCGAGTGGAAGGCTTCTCTGATGAGGCTGGAGGCGATGTCGGCCATCTTGAGTCCGGCGTGAAGGCTGCTCCTTCCCTCACTCCCTGTTTCGGCTCCCGGTGTCGTTTGAGCTGGTTTCGCCGGTTGTCTGTGTGAATGGCAAGAGCAATGAGAGCATCCAGGTCCGAGGGCAGGTCCAGGGGCACGAGAAGGTCTTGAATGTCGGGTGACAGCCCCTTCGGGAAAATGTCGTACAACGCGGTGTTGTTCCACCCGCTTTCGGCAGCTAGCGTGCGGAAGAGAATCACGTAGTCACATACGGAGTTCTTTCCTTGTTTCAGGGTGCTGAGTTCTTGACCTTTCTCCCGACTGGAACTCACCGGGTCAAACGTTTTGGTCAATGCCGCTTGAAACCCAGCTATGGTGTCGCAAGTGGAGGAGTTCCGGCTCCATTCGGCGGAAGCCCAAGCTTTGGCCCATCCTGCCAGGTGGGAGATCATAAATGCTACTTTAGCTCGCTCCGTGGGAAAAGCATGAGGCATGAACTCAAAGTGGATTGAGCAGTCGATTATGAAGGTCTTGCAGAGCCCGGGTTCTCCGTGGTACTGAGCTGGTGGTGCCAGCTTACATGAAGCTCCCCCGGCGTGTGTAGGTGTTTCCGGGGAGGCTGGGGTAGGCAGAGTCTGCGCTGCCGGGCTCGGTCGACAGAGCTGACCCAGAAGCTCTTGTAGCTGGGAATGACAGAAGTAATGTCAGGTTTCATTGGCTGGTTGCAACTCTTCAGTGTGAATGACAAACACATGGCTATGAAATGCTATGAGACAAACAGGACACACAGACATAAAACACAAAGAATGAAAAGCGCTCCCGAAGGAGGAATCCTTCACTGAACTGAAAACTTTAGCTATGAAACGTAAATAGAAAACAAAATCACTCCAAAGAGGTCAGTGCACAGGCTATGAAATTCACTACTCTGAACACTATAAAAGAGACAACAAAAAGCGCTCCACCAGGAGGAAAACAAAAGGCTACCAAACAGCAAATCTATGAAATCAAACACTAACCAGAAATTTACAAAATCAAAATCACTCATCGAAAGAGGCACAAAACAGAAAATAGAACTTGACAATACTTAACTGAGACAATGGCAAGACTGTGAAACAAGGCTTCAGTACACGACAGAGGACGAAATACTTTGGCGATGCAGACAGGGGAAGACAAAGACTTTATACACATGGGGGAGGGGAAGACAGGTGAAAACAATTAAGGATTAGGGATGACGTCAGACCAGGGACACAAGAGGAAGGGCAAGTGACCTGAAACCAGAGGAGAGTTACCTTTCAAAATAAAACATGAAATTCACAAGACAAAAACCCAAGACAGGACATCCCTCACCGCGATGTGACACCCTCCCCAAGATGTGAGCTCTGCCAAAATCAGGACATTGGAACTTTTATACATATGTACTGGCACTGTCCAAAAGTTGAAATTTTTTGGAAAATGGTAACATCCACACTGTCCACATTTCTAAATGTTGAAATCCCTCAGTGTCCTAAACTGCTCTCACTGAATGACACCTCTGCTTTAGCTATATCAAAATGTCATTATTCTGTTTTATTTGCTGGTCTGACAGCTGCTAAAAAGATGCTAGCACTTTACTGGAAACCACCTCACTCTCTATCCCAGTCTCAGTGGCTAAACTCTTTATTAGATATTGTATACATGGAACTGTCAGTAGTAAGAATGCATAATGCCAAGCAAGCCACTATCATTTCCTGGACCTCTGCTGTAGATAAAATCAAGAACATCTTGTGTTCATAAACTGGACGCTAGAGGTTTCTCTTTTTTGTTGTTTTCCTCTGTGTTAATAACCATTATTCATTTATTCTATTACTATTATTGTTTTATTTGTATCTATTTATTTGTATTTATTATTCATATTCATTTATTTTTGCTTTCTCTTTTTCTATGAGTGTGTGTGTGTGTGTGTGTGTGTGTGTGTGTGTGTGTGTGTGTGTGTAGCAACTATCATGCGAGTAGATTCCAAACAAACGAAAACGAAAAAACAAATGTCCTAAACCTGTCTATATGCCGCATCCTTGTCCACCTGGGGGGGGGTGTCTTGTTTTTCTTTTATTTTCTTTTTTTTGTCTGTTTTTGTTTCTTTGGTTTGTGTTTTATATATTTGATGGAAAACCCTTATAAAAAATTATTTAAAAAAAGAAAAGAAAAAGTAGGGTCTTAATGGTGGAGCCTGGTTGGGAACCCCTCAAACTTGCCTCGGAGGGCTTCTATGGTCTTTTTTTGTCAAAGTGGACACATTGCTGACATTCTGTCCCCCAATTCATTACTCATGGGACATGCCATGCATCGCACTCAGTATTGTTATGCGCTAGAGGGTCCAGACAAAGATGCCCTTGCTGTTTGGGAGTGGATACGCCATATTAAGAAAAACAAAAAACATAGCTCTGGCTTGCTTGGGGGAAAAAAAAACTGTCCTTAAACTGCCCAGGTTTGACAGATCGTGTGAGGGAAGCTTTATTTCCAAGCAAGTTTCCAGAAACGTTTTAAGTTCATTCGATAAACCCTCTGCACCACTGCTTTCCTAACACTAGGGGCCACCTTCTAATCAATGTTAACCTGCTGGCTACTACTTCCTGTTGCCCTGTCAGCTGAGTGGGAGAGGAATAAGAAGGAAAGAGGTCTTACTCAGCCCTGAGTTCAGGATACTACATCAGCTGCTATCAGAACTGGCTGTGTGGTAGCATGACTGCTGAGGTTAATACAACAGCTTTGAGGCACATGTGGCTTCCTGGCTAAGGTACTACTAGAGTTAACTATAATTTTGCCAGGTTCAGTAATATTCGTTCAAGTTATACCCTACTGAAATTAGCGACATTGACTAATACAGCTAGGTCGGCTGGTTGGTGAGTGTTTACGTCATGAGGTCAAAGGTTGCGCTGATGGTTGAGAGCTGTGGAAGGACAAAGAAACACATGTCAGGTGACTAACTTTATGCTACTGAGATAAAGGGCATGATCAACAAAACCTGTAACCACTTGGTGCTTTCAGACAGAGAAAATGTAGTCCAAAAAAGAAAGAACGAAATAAGTCTTTTGGAGTTTATCCGTGGCCGATTCATTAATAATGAGCAGCAGGTGCGTCACTAGGTTTTAAGGACAGGGGAGGCTTAGCTCCCAAGAGATGCACAGGATGAACGTAGCACGCGAGCACAAAATTTCACAAACAGCTAACGAAGACCGAGAAATTGTTTATCATTATGTTAATCTTTTTCTCCCTCAGTATCTCCTTCTGCCTGACCCTTCAAGATACATTGAAACACAATGAGTTGAATTAATAACTGATCAACATAGAGGCTAATGCCATGACAAACGCTCATAACACAATAATTGTCGCGCAGATTACATATTGGGCACATATGTGACTAAAATGGTTGTAATTTCAAGCCCTGAAAAATATGACTTAATTACTTGAATTAAAGTAATATCAAGATACTAATTTGGCTTGGCTTTTTCCACTTTCTAATCATTAATCTCCTCCTTAAAAGCTCAAGTTAAATAAGTATTATATGGTGCACCTTTACTGAAATGTTTCATATTTCATGTTCATACTGAGTTCCATAAAATTCCAAGACTGTCTGCATCACAAATGACTCTATCCTGTGGAATCCTTTAGACTCACCTTTCCAGTAGAGTTCTCTTCCCTCTCACTCCCAGTGCTCCTCTGCCCTGAGTCCTACAGGTCAATAGGGGTGGTGGAGTGATTATTATTAGTGTATTATCATTATCCACTGATGATAATCATACGTGAATGAGCTCAGCTCCTGATTCATTGTGTGTATCCATGCATAAAGTGAGAAACACAGCTAATGCTCCGGAAGTTCGTAAATGGTAAAAAGAGTGCACACATAACTCTGTAAACAACATGGGCCTTCACAATGCAGTCAGACTAACTAGCTTGCTAAGTAGCAGCATTATTTTAGTGCTGGAATGTAACTTTTGACCATGAAACAACAAAGGCTGTTAGCTGGGGGCTGGAGCTAACTAATCGTTACTACCAGCAGTGATGAATACTTACTTTCTTGAAAAACCTTCTGTCATCCATTCTTCTTCATTCATGTTCTTCTAATGCTGTTCTAGTCGCTCTGTGTGCTTCAAGGTACACATGCAGCAGGTACAAGTGCAAGCAAGGTATTTCAGTGATGTGGGCGTTCTCTGTATGAACGAGTGGAATGGATTGGACAACGACGCACTGAAGGGGCTTTCTGTAGCTTACACTACGAAGTGTAGGGAAACTGACAGATTTAAGATCTTTTTTTTCTTTCTTTAATAAAAACACCAAATTATTTAGGGGGGGGTTAAGAATATGTATGTGTGTGTGTGTGTGTGTGTGTGTGTGTGTGTGTGTGTGTGTGTGTGTGTATGTATTTAGATCCTTTAATAAAAAGACCCCCCCGCCAAAATAGACCTAATGACGCCACAGAACGAGACATTATGCCATGTTCTTTCAGTAAGGCGGGCCACTTTTGGAAACGGGGTGAACTTCCTCGTCAATAGACGATCTCAGCAGCCATACATTCACCGGAGGTGTATGGAGGGACTCGGCGGCTGCAGCAGCGGTGCCGGACCGTCCTCCTCTCCTCTCTTTCACCAACTGCTTCAAATACCATCGACGTCATTTTAACAATTTAGCCCGGAGAAACCTACCGGACACACCGGAAGTGCCGCCAAGCTAATCGTACCGCTCTCAGCTGTCAGTCGTTGGTTAACAGCAACGTGACAGCGTCAGGTCCACCGCCACCAGCTCTGTGACAGCGCTAGGTCCACCTCCACCTGCAGTCGTAGTGATAAACGGACAAGTATGTCTTCTTCCGCCGCACGAGACAACGTCGTTAAAAAGAAGCACGTTCGTTTCGCCAGTATGGAGGACGACGACGACAACGACGACCAAGAAGAAGACACCCTGTTTGACAAGAGGAAGGACACCGGGAGAGGACTGAAAAGTGCCCTGAAGGCGGCCAAGAGGACGACGAGAGTGGGATGCGACGCTAGGGTTGAAGTGGTCAGCGGGGCAGGGGCCGGGTATGAAGCGTGCGGCCGGTGGATGGTCACCCTCGCGCTCTGTGCATCCTTCCTGGGCTTGGTAATGTTGGACCCCTGCTAACAAATGTGTGGTTCATACAGAGCAAATGTATCTGTGAGCTTCCTCAGGCCTGCTCTTAAAATAGCTCGATAGTGAGTCAGGAGGTTATGATGTCAGCAGGGAGCAGTACAAACACCTGTTCATTCGTGGTTTTAACTTTAATGAAAATGATTTTATCTTCTAAAGTCCTTCAAATGAACATATGCAGTTTGATTAGCATTATTTGACCGGGTCTTTCAGCCACGTGGATCTGTATCTGATTTCATGTTTCCAAGACATACTGAAGCAAAAACTGGTCAGTGCCACATTCAGAAATGAGCTGGTCTGAGTAAAGCTGTCACTCAACATCAGACTATTTGTGCTGTGCAGAGAAGAGCATGCTTCAGTATCCTGCAGAGACAGGATTTGCATAGTTGTAAAACTTGCTTTTCAACAGTGTTATAGGCATTAGATTACTGAACTCATCAGCATAACTCCTGCAGTGTCACCAGTGTTCCTACCTCCATTTACACTGGGGAAATTCAAATACGCACAGGGTTTGTTATTCCAGCAACAGCCTTGTTCACTTTACACAATACATAAAGAAGTGTAAGAAACACTGGGGTGGTTGTTACATACACTGTTTCACCCTCATACTGTCGTCACTCTGCACTTCTACATGTAGTTCATTGACAACAGTTGAGTGATGAATGAGTGAGAATTAACTCATGCCATGCAGCAAATTCTGAAAATGATAAAAGATTTTACAGATATATGACAGTTTGCTGGGGTTGATGTGTTCTTTCAGTCACATTCAGATCATTTACACTCATATTGTACCTCATGCTGCTCTCCTGTCTTTTCTAGGGGATGAGTATCTCTGTTCTTGGCCCCACGTTTGAAGACCTGGCTGTGAATGTGAAGAAGAACATAAGCAACATTTCTTACATCTTCGTGGGCCGCTCTGGGGGCTACATCGGCGGTTCACTGTTAGGAGGCATTCTCTTTGACTGCTTGAACCCCCATCTGCTGCTCGGTAACTCCTCGCCACATGGAGTTGTTGGAGAAGTTGTGTGCAGGGGTGTCTCTCAGCTTAAACAATTACGGGCTTCATTTCAAGTTGAAGATGACAACATGAAGAAGATATCTGTTCTTGTCTTGTTTCTGTGTCTATGACCTGTGTCTTTGGCCTACACATCCACCAGCTTTACACGACAGTTTCCTCTGATTTTTAATACCTCTTCCACTAAAATAAGAGCATGTTCTCTCTGATTGTCCTGTCTTGCAGGGTTTTCTATGCTGGTCACAGCATGTGGAATGTGTGCTATCCCTTTCTGTAAGCAGGCTCTTCTGCTCACTGGGCTCATGTCCAGCATCGGGATGTCAATGGGTGTTCTGGACACAGGTAAGACAATAACACTGGAACAAGTATTTAAATTTCTGGAAGATGGCATTTAAGGGGTTTGTCTCTGCAATAGAAAGACACTGATATTTTTTAAATTGGTGCCACATGAGAAGAGAAAACAGAGAACAGGTGTTTTGATGTTACTTTTTTCTCAAAGGTGGAAAACCTACAACAACCATAATGCACTACTCCCATCTAGCCTGAAAACATTTTAGGCAGAAAGAGGCAAATGTGGTTTTAATAGTTTATCAACACTGCGCAGTTTGATCAGGGTTTGGTGTGACTCATAAAGAAAGACCCTAAAACAACTGTCAGTAACATCACGTACAATCTCCAGAGGGCAGGAGTGAAGGTATCACAATCCAGCATTTGCAGAAGACATTGGGAACACCAGAAGATCCAAACCCATCATTAGCAATAAGATCAGAAATACCAGATTGGAATTTGCCATAAAGCACAGAGACAAAGTTTATGAGTTGTGGGACAAAGTTTTATGGACTGATAAGACATAGATGAACCTTTACCAAAATGATGTTTACAAATGATGCTATCTTCTAAGTTTTGTAACAGATCTCGATGTAAATACCGGTAAATGCATGCTGACATACTGATCTCTTGTTTCATATTCATCTTCTGATGTCAAACCCAAATGTTTTCAGTATACAGCTAAAATAAAGGAATAGTCCCTGAGGGGACTGTACCTGAGAGCAAAGCAGCCTGGGACAGAATTTTCTTTAAACGAGCAAACAAAATTCAGGCACCAGACCAAAATGAATCATTTATTTCTTTTAAAATTCAGTCAGTGAAGCACTGGGAAGCAAGAAGGGGGCAAACCAGTTTGCTCCTGTGGCTCTGGCTCCGCATCCCCCATGTGCCTACTCAAAATAACAACCCAAGCCAGTGGGCCTTCTGTATTCTGTATCTCTCTCCTTTCATTTCTTGTCACTCGTCAGCTGTCCTGTCAAACAATAAAGCAATAAAAATGGCAACCAACCATCCTCAACCATTTTTGCTGCTCTTGAAACACATTTTATCTACAAGTTATAGTTATGGGGATTTCTGTTTTAATTTACATGCAATGTGATTAAAAGCCTATCCTTTGATACCTGCTGACCTCTCTTTTGTTTAAATTTTTTTCTTATAGAGGTTAAGGTTTAAGGTTTACCTTAAAATATGTTCTGTAGCAGCTAGAGGGTTAGGGGGAAGTGTAAGAGCTACATCACCCGCTAAACAAGTTTATCAGAGGCACACATCAAACTGCGGTTTATGAGAACGATCTGCTCTTTGTATTGTGCTCCTTTTCTTATGACGGGCATAAAACAATCAATGCTAGTAAGTTGATGACTCAGTAGCTAACCAACTGGCTAGTTATTGTTCCATTGTTAGTGCTTATGTGTACATGACAACCCCACATTTAAGTGTATTTTAATGTTGCATTTCTGCTCCCTGATGGCATATGACACCCAAAATTAACTAAAGTCCAGCAGTGAAGTTGCTGCACTTGGTACCCCTCTTCTAATATCAGTGCAAGGTAGGAGCACAGGTTGCTGCTTTCCAGCTAGGGGCCAGGAAATGAAGCTGTGCCACAGTAACACAAGATAAATCACCACAGCTGGAGATGCCGTTTTGGAAATTCCCAGTCGTTTCTGTTGACTTGAACATCGATGTCAACTTATGATATATGTAGGTCTAGAAGGTTTCACAAGGGAGAGATTTCAAGCACTTCCCTATGACATGGTCAGGGAATGCAATGTCACTGCAGGACATCAACATGGTGTAGCTAACACAGTGATACCTTGATAAATGTAAATAATGGTTTGCTCTATAATCAGTGTTTCTTTTTTTCCCCCTTTACATTAGGTGGTAATGTCCTCATACTCAACACATGGGGCAAGCAGGCGGGCCCTCACATGCAAGCTCTTCACTTCAGCTTTGCCGCTGGAGCCTTTGCATCTCCAATCATAGCCAAGCTGGTTTTTGGGCCTGATGGGAACAGCAGTGCAGGAATCATATTGACCAACTCCACACCTCCTGTTACCACAGAGCCAATCACCAAAGCCCCTGATGTTCACACAATCATCCAGTATGTCCAGAACAAGAGCAGCACTCTTAAATCCATGTGGGCCTACATTGTGATCGGCACTTTTGTCTTTCTCATCTCCTTCCTCTTCTTCATCCTTTACTCTTGCAGCAGCATTTCATGTGAGAAAGCTCGCACGTCATCTGGAAAGCCCCCTGTGGCCAAACATCACATGGCTCTTGTTGCCCTGCTGTTCTTCTTCTTCTTTGCCTACGTAGGTGCCGAGGTTGCATATGGCTCCTTCATCTTCACCTTTGCCAAGGACTATGTCCACATGCCTCAGTCCCAGGCAGCTGGGCTCAACTCATTGTTCTGGGCAACGTTTGCTGCCTGTAGGGGGTTGGCCATCTTCTTTGCTGCCTGTATGTACCCAGGCACCATGATATTGCTCAGCCTGGTGGGCTCCACTGTGTCGTCCCTGCTCCTCTGCCTTTTCAGCAAGGAGAAAGTAGCCCTGTGGGTATGCACTGGTTTGTACGGGGCATCTATGGCCACCACCTTCCCCAGTGGCATCTCCTGGTTGGAGCAATACACCACAGTGGCAGGCCAAACAGCGGCAACCTTTGTGGTGGGTGCAGCGCTGGGTGAAATGGTGCTGCCTGCTCTTGTAGGCTTCCTGCTGGGAAAGTTCAGAGATCAGCCCCTGCTCATGTACATGTCGCTCATCACTGCCACCTTCACCTCCATCCTCTTCCCAGTCATGTACAAGCTGGCCTCGGCCCCGAGCGGCCAGAGCAGGAAACATGCCAGGGGCCGTCCTGAAGCAGATGACAGCGAATATCGTCAGGCACTGCTGAACTCAGGAGCCAATGAAGAAGAGGAGGAGGAGCAGGACAACGAGGCTGATCAGTGGAATGACGCTGACTTTGAGGTTATTGAAATGGATGACACAGCAAGTCTCATCAGTTCACCCGACAAGGCTTCCTCTCCTCCGGACATCACTGGTCTGACAGGCAGCTCTGCAGCCTCCAACAACCAGATGTTGCAGCCTGCAGGTGGAGCCTCTTTCTCAGATACCATCTCCTCCCTGGTTGGAGACTCACCCAGACGCAAACTGCTGCTCTCTCTGGACAGAGAGAAGAGAGACTGAGAGTTCCTCCTTTTACTCCTCAGTGCTGCTTATCACTTGAAGAGCCATGCCTCTGCATGTCTGTGCCGATTTTTTGTCCTGAACCTGATAACTCCAGTCTTTATGAACAGTTGTGATATTTACTGTGCAGCACTGGATGCAACCCTGACTACTGACCAAAAACTGTGCAGCTCAGAAATTACCCATATAGTACTCTGACTCAAGGTTTGGTTTTTACACAGACTCTTCAGAATATTTTGAAGCTTTTGGACCACTCCTGACTGACAAAGGACCATATTGTTAACAGTGTATAATAGATTATGATAAATAATACAGTACATTGTTGAGTCTCTACAATGAGACTTTATTGACTTGCTCCACTCAACAGTAACGTCAAAGGTCAGGCTTGAGAGCAGAAGTCTCCTGGCTGGCAGAATTCAGTGCCTTGCTTGATGACAAATAAGCAGAGGCAGATGATTTGAAACTGGGAGGGTTGGCCTCCTCTTTATCACATCACCCTGCTGCCAAAAACTTACGTTTAAAATGTAATTTACTTTGGCACTATTGTAGTGATTTTATCAACAGCAGGAAATGTGATATAAGTGTACGACTTGATTCAAGTTTCTTTTTGTTGCACTTTTGTAAATAAGTTTTAGAAGTCATGTATTGTAATGTGTCATATGGTTGTCTAAATCATATGTTTTCCCTCTGTGATTCATTTGGTTTTGTGGAAATTGAAAACATATACAGAAGGCATTTTCATACATTGACTTTTATTATATCAATCTCAAATCTCCACCCACAGCAATTTCCATTAAAAACAAACAAAAAAACACCTCCTTTATTGTTATTTTACATATGTACAAATACACAGATCCTGTGTACAGCTGTATGAAGAACTGAAGATTGGATCTCGATGTGGTTTGATGAGAATTTTTAACTGAAAATTGGACAGTACACAAAACTATATGCACAAGAAACAATAGACTGTTCATGACATAAATTATGAAAATACAGTATTGCAACAGTCCCAGATTTTTTTTGAAATGGTTTCCAGTTCCCACACTATGTAGATAAGAATAGGTGTCAAATCTGCCAAAAATGGACATTAATACAATCAATACAATGTTAAATGGGACATGAAAAATGTCAAACTTTAACATAATGCTTACAACAGATTTGATTGCATTCATGGCCAGAGCACTCGTTTTTTTTTTTTTATGCTTATGCACAGTGAGAATATAGTTGGAGCTATACAGGAGCTATGTACAAAAGACTGTAGTCGATATAAAAATGAAGTCGGTTGGTGGTTTGCATGTAGTTTGTGTTGACATTTTGAAAGGAAGCTCCTTAAAAACCAATGACTTAAGACTTCCACAGCACATACACAATTCTACAAGTCAGCCTTGATTGGACTGCTCTCAGTTACATCACAGGCCATCTGTCACTGTGTCAGCCATCAACCTCACTCAGTCCATAGCAGCTAATGGAAATGGCAGTAAACAAGCATAAAGACAAACAAGTCCTGGGATGAAGGAGGGGGGTGCTTCCCACAGTAGGCTCAAACCAGCCAGTATGCACAGGCAGAGAAGTACTTGACAAATTACAGTTACAAGACAATGAATAACCAAAAAGGTTCAATCAAAGCACCATTTAAACTATTACAACTGAATGGACAATGAAACACTTGAGGGGAGCAATTAGCACCAAATCAGTGGTGAGCTCCTGCATTCAGGAGCCAATCAGAACTGCTCCAGTAGCTTTCGGAGGTACGGGGCCTTGGAAAGCTGTCTGTTGACCCGGGAAAGCTTGTAGAGGACAGGACAGTCCAGGGACGCACAAGGCACCTGCCGCTCTGCGTAGCCACTACAGTTCCTACAGATCTGAAAAAAAATAAATTCACAAACAAGAGCTGGGTGAACACAGAAATATTACACTCAGGAGGCTGTGCTACATCAAACACTACTTCTTTATTGTATAAAATAATTGACATGGTTAATCTTTAACTCCACCTGCCCCTTCAGCTCAGAGTGAAACCACTGTTATGATGCTGCTTTATCTCTACAACTACAAAAATTACTGAGGAGCTGAGCAACACAATACCACTCTTAGTGTTATTTTGACTGGATTTTCCCAAAGAAGGATTATTCTAATTTCCTTGAAACTTTAGTGAGTGAAAGTGTTGATATTCATTGCATGTACTGTATGTGTATTGAGCTGAGGAACTAAGATTCATCATTTGTCCAGATGCACAGACCAGGATGACATCACCTATATGCAACAAACCAAGCCATTTCAAGCTCTAACTTGAAAATGTCCAGAGCCCACTGGCTCAATAGGTTCCAGACAGATTTATAACCTTGAAGTCATCACAGTACAAATATCTACTGATGAAATAAAGAGAAGCCGCGTTATCTCCGCAGCAGTGGTCCGCCAAATCTCCGGCGTTCATCATTCACACAGAGCCAAGCAGCGCTGCGGTTCCTAAAGAGGCGAGACAGTCGATGTCATGATGATGATGTCTGTGAGTTTATAATCATATGGATGCTGTTATAATGTGTTGTGACTGAGATCCTGACCCATCAAACATCCTGCAAAGTGTCACAGTTACCTTTTTCGTTCTAAATGATATATTTCCATTATCGCATATTATATATATATGTGTGTATATATATATATATATATATATATATATATATATATATATATATATATATATATATATATATATATATATATATATATATATATATATATATATATATATATATATATATATATATATATATATATATATATATATACACATATATAATATATATATATATATATATATATACACATATATACATATATATATATATATATATATATATATATATATATATATATATATATATATATATATATATATATATATATATATACAAACATACACACACATATATACAGTATACATACACAGACATATACATCCACACACACATAAACAAAATATCAACACTTTCACATGCTAAAGTTTCAAGGAAATGAAAATAATCCTTCTAGTCAAAATAACCCCAAAGGTGTGTTTTTCACCAAATAACTTCTACATATGACGAACTACATGAATACTACGCAGAATCCAAGTTGGCAGTTATAGAAAAGTGAAAACTAGTGGAGATAGAAAAGGGGATGTTTTTAATTTGATAACTGGAACCATTTAGCTATAACAAATTAAATGAATACGTTGTCAAGCTTCCTTAGGGTCTCTGGGATGTTCAGGACAAATGTAGCCATAGGATTTTACAATGTCCCATGAATTTAAAGAACTTTAAATTTTTTCAAGAACATCCGTGACACAAATAGGGAAAAGTTCTGGATTTTGGATGAGTTAGCATGGCCTGCTCTAGAAGCCAGTTATGTGTAAATCCGTCTCTCTGCCATAATATACATGACTGGAACACAGTTTTTTGTTGACTCAAATCAAATTCAACACTCAGTGTAACCCAGATTCCACTTGATAATGTATTTTCCTCATTGTTATTTGATGTATGTACAGATCACATCTATCAGCGAGTGGGGGAATATTTGACTACGCTCACCTCACCAAACATCTGGATGTACTGGATGATTTTGTGACATCACAGCTGACATTGAAAACCACTCATTTCGGGTTGCACAATATTGGGAAAAAATACGTATCATATTTCAATTACTATTAAAATGATTGCAATATGATCAATGATTAGTGCGAATATGGGAAATTTCTTGAATCACAATAAACATTTTCCTCAAAAAAAAACATTTACAATTCTTTTTTGAATATTGCACTTGGCTACTTGTTGCTATTTCGATAACATTTAAATAAATTGCGCAGCCCTGAAATCATTTAACTTAGCGTGATGTGGAGACCTAGAGGTAATTACTTACTGAGGATGGACTGTTGGAGAGAACTTGTGTCCAGAATAGGGCTAAACAATTTTGGGGGAAAAAAATCTAAGTGCTATTTTTCTGATTGGCATTGCAATCTATAAGTCAAGCTTCAGTTCCATATTTACTGTGTTATTATATTCTAATGAAAAGAAATTTTTTTTATTATTATTATTATTATTAATAAATAACTGTATAATATTTCAAATAACAAACACTGAAATTAGTCAGGAAGCTCAGAAGCAGCATCTGCAATCAAGTTTAAAAAAGTAATAACAATGAAAAATTAAATTAAATTAAAAATCCCAATAAGAAAATTCCATATCACGGAAGTGCTGCCTTTTCTTGTTACTAAATCGTCCAAGGTTGCTTTTCTCCCCACCACAAATCCACAGTTTTACTCGGGTGTCACAGTTTTTTTGTTGATGCTAGGTGTATACGCAGTTGCCTTATGCTACATTTGATTGGTGACCATCAGATGAATTTGTAAAACCACTGGCATATGCTGAAACGTGGTCAGATGCACATCCCACAACACAAGTAATCTCTGCCATTTGCTAATCATGTTGTTGAGTTTGATTTAAAAATTGATTTAGCCACAATCCAGAACCTTTGAAATAAACTTTTAAAAAAAATTAATCTGCACATTCACAGAAACTGGATTTTTTCAGAAAGGACAAGGTAATCATTTTGAGCTTTTTTGTCCACTGTCTTCCTCCTCCTCACCACTGTTCTCACCTTCAGCAACTGGTCCTGCTGTCTCTCCCACTGTCTCATGTCCTGGTAAAGTGTAACTGCTACTTGCTGGGGCTCAGCACGGCACCGTGAGCACACGCCCAGCTGGGTCAGCTCATCGCACACAGGGCAATGAAGTGTGGTGAAGTACTGGGAAATGGTTCCTTTCCTCCCCACTTCCTCTCCAGCCACCGCAGAGGAGGAGGATGCTTTCTGGATCTGGAGTAGAGAGACAGGAATTCTACATGAAAATGCTTCAAATGTTTGAATGAAATGTTACTGTCCAATAGCATCATCAGGATTATTTAGAAAAGCTTTATGACTGAAAAGTTGGATTCAATCATACAAACATTGACAAACATCATTTTGATCAACTGTGCTTAATCTCTACCAGCAGGTGGCATTAGTGCTCTGTCAGAGTAGCAGCTGACTTGAGAGTGGACACCAAGACTGAGGCAGCAGTGCCTCAGTTTGATGAGACTCATTCCATCCTCAGCAGGAAGCGGAGAGAGCATTTCTCTTCATCCTTTGTTCTTTCTCCACTAACAATACTGTCTTCTCACAGGCTGGTTTTATTTTGATAGGAAGGGAAGCAGCAGACCAGTCTGTCTTTCTGTTGTGTAACACAGTCTGCTCATCAGTCACTTGACAATCAAATAAAGTTGGTTGTCGATTTGTGATTAACTAGTGCATTGCCCATAGGAAGTACGTATTCCTATAGAAAAGTGGGAGGTTACGTAGCTTTTTCTTGGATGGCCAAATGAGGCTGTGTTTGAAGGTGGGACGACAGAGATATTTAGGTTTGTTGTGAAATTCGATATTTCAGGGTATAACTGGCCTTTTTTGACTATTTTTCATTTAGCCATTATATTTCACCTTAAAAACTATTCACCTTGCCTTGCTTGGTGTCATCATTTTCGGCACAACCTCACATGTGTGACTGTACTGTTATTTTGTATTTTCATTTGGACATACTGTATTAACACAATGGACCTAAAATCACAAAAGAACATAAAATCTCAGTAGGAAAAAGTTAGATTTCTTACTTACTTTCCTTACTTACTTTAACGAACCATTTTTATTACCTACAATGCAAATATAAATTGTTGTTTGCTAAATGTGTGCAGAAGTTTTTGAAATTTACAATATCTTTTATATGTAACTAATTACATTTAAATGCAGGCAATGCCTCAGGCTCCTTCCTGCTCCACATTCAGCAGTCTCCTCATTCTCCTCCTCATTCTTTAGACTCAATGAACAAAAAAAAACAACTCCACTACACACTAAACCAAACATGACATAATACACTAACTATACACTCCAAACGCTTAACTCTCAAAACTCGCTATCGCTATCAGCATCCCTCCCACAACTTTCCCCTGTTCCCCAGCCAAATCACGTGGTCATGTCATGTCATTGCCTGTAACTGCTTATCCCTTTCCATGGGGTCGCGGGGTGTTGCTGCTGAAGCCAATCCCAGCTTTGTCTCAGGCGAGGGAAGGGTAGTCCCGCCAGCTCATCGCAGGGTCCGCACTGACGAGCAATGTGGGGTTCAGTATTTTGCTCAAGGACACTTCGACATGCAGCTCAGCCCTGCCCAGAGCCGGGATTTGAACCTGCAACCTTCCGAACGCTAGCCAACCTGCTCTACCCGTTGAGCTACAGCCGCCCTCCAAATCATGTGGTTTGCCATATAATTTTGTGATTGGTTGGTGTGGTGCCTTTTTCCACCAATAGGAACATGTTTTTTTGCTTGCAAACACTTCCTGCTTGCGGACACTTTCGTGAGAAAAGCTCTTTTTGACCGTTTCTTCCTGCACCAAACGTGCGGCAAACGTGACGGCAACTTTCGCAAAAAAGCGCGGCGGACATTTTTTATCATATGTCCGGTTTTACCTGGCCTATCAACACAATTTAAAAACTGGTATATAATTTGAAGGTTGCACCAACGCATAAGTTGGTACTCAGCAACCGACTCACGGAGGCTGCGTCTTGCTGCTATGTCATCTTAAATTGGTCACATGATTTGGACGCACCGGTGCGCTGACTCAGGTGGTGGGGCATAGGTGTGGTCTCTGCAGTGATTGGCTCTGGTGCGCACGTGGCTATGGTGGCTATGGTTGACAATGCTAGTGGAATTGGTAAGTCATTTATGAAATCATTTATTAATGGTATCATTGTAGTCCAACAAATCCGACGTTGCACACCCTTAAACCACACTGCAGCCATGTTGAAAATCTCAGGTCAGTCTGATCCTGATCTGCAGAGATATTTGAGGCACACACACACACACATACACACACACACACACACACACACACAGACAGACAGACAGACAGAGATTCCTTGCTTTTATTGAGAGATTCTCCAGACTAAAGCCCATTCAAATTTAGATTTTATCGTGTCTATATAATGCTCCAACTTTTACACTGATGATTTTCATTTGGGTTATACAACACATCAATCATATTCTCATCTCTGCTTTGCGTCAAAATTGCAGAGGTAAGATTACAATCCTAATGGCTGCACATTTCCTGACATGAAATGTAAACTGTCTCACCCTGGGCAGCTCCTGGTACCAGCTGAACACATCCACTCCAATCAGTTGGAACATTCGGGCCAGTGGTGGCAGGATCTGCTTGGTGATGTAGTAGGTGGCGTTGAGACGGAGGCTGGGTTCCTGCAGCACCTCCATGGGCCGACGCACTAGCTGGATAAGGGGCACGCCAGGCATCCCGTATACAATCACGTAGGGGACCCGCTCACCCACTCGTGGCTCCAGGCGACGGTCATATGCCATCATACGCCTGAGACCAAAGAAAGCACAAATACCTGATGAAACAGATCCGACCTGTGGGACCTTAGAGCTGTTTATTTGACCTGTGCTCTAATGCAGCTCTTCTACTGTAAATATCAAATTTTTCACTTAAAACACAATTCAGTGTTTCAATTCAGCAAAACCAAGAACCAGCCAGCCTGATAAACGCACCACATCAACTGTAACAGTGCTCATGAATGAAGTTTTTTTCTGAAACATTTTACTTCCATTAAGAGGTAGGTTGCCTAGAAACAGACTCCTGCACTGTACATGCAGGCTAGCACAGCCAGACAATGAGTACTGTTGGGAAAGACTAAATGGATTCACATTGACTACTGTAAATAGTCATTTTTTAATACTTTTTTAATACCAACATGATATTAATTCGGCTTCCTCAGTGCACTGATTTACAGCCTCTTGCCTTCAAAATGCAACCAACAGTGGAGTAGCATTTTCATTGATGTACAGGTCACGGCATATTTTATCCCTTAGACTAGCACTGTGTTTGACCAGTGTGTTACGTTTTAACTGTAGTGCCAGCATGACCTGCAGATTTCATGTTTCCCACATGTTGTGGGTATCGACTGCAAAATCTGCAGTTCATGGATTGTCTCTCTGAGACTTTAACCAGTCATATTTGCGCACTCATTCTTCATGAAAACATTATTTTCTGCCCTTTTTCGCCACACTCCTGTCTTCAGACTTGGACTCATCCTCTGAGTTAGGATTTGACTCTGCCACATTTCTAGGTTTATTGGGAAGAAAATAACCCAGAGATTCCACCAGATACGTGTCCAGTGCGTTACTGCTCCAATCTGGTTTTGCAGTGCTGCAGTATGCGTTGTAAAAACAACAACACATTCCGTGTTCCTGACCGAAGGATTACTAGAAGAGCTTGTGTTTGTCTCTTTTTTGTGAGATTTGTGTGCTGGTGTCAACACGGAGTGTTTTATTTTGAAAAGTAACCAAATGTTATATTGTTGTTTCAGTGAGTGACTTCCTGTCTGCTCGGTGCTAAATTCTGCTAAATTGCTGTGTCCTGCTCCGGCATCCGCTGAAATAAAAGTCCAGTGGATCTGCTCCGGACTGCCGGAGCAGATACGCAGCGCAGCGGACCTGGTGGAAGTTAAGACATTATCTAGGGTGAAAAAAACAGCTCAGCTCCACCACGTAGCGGACACGTATCTGGTGGAATCGCGGAGCTTGTTTCGCTATTATTCGCTGAAAGTGAAACCTTCTCCTTCTGTGCTCGGCAAATTTTTTCGGACCCTCCCCCTCCACACAGTAGCCACTAATAGAGCCATTCCCTGCCCATCTAACAAACATTGGCCTGCCAACTGTCCAGATTACAGATTCTTTGATTCGCTTTGGTTCCCTTCCACTACCGGTCGCAAAATGCCACTACTTGGTCACCATAGACATATAAAGAGTAGACGCCGCAACGGCTGCCGGGCAGGGAGAAATGCGGCGGCCATCTTGGGGCGGTCATTCTACTCCGAGTTGAATGAATGTAGGCTACTAAGAAGAACGAAGAAAGAAAAGAGAATAATAAATAAGTTTGAGTTGAGAAGCAGGGAGAAAAGATGCCGCAGCATTGCGCAGCTTATTCCTGCTCTAATCGCCGGACTTTATTGAACAGGAGTCGGGGGATTACTTTTCACAAGTAAGATTTAACATTACTATTTGTTGTCTTTTGTAACGATTTACGGCCATACGTATCAATTTTTACAAATCAGTTTTCTACCACCCCAGTTAGTTTAGAAACATTTTTTTTAAGGTCGAAATGCTACGTTGCGTTACTTTAATAATACATACAACAGATCATCTGATTGTAGAATAGTTTGCAAACATGCAATTTAAGCAGCACAGTGAAGGTTTGATATTATTATCTTGTTTTATTACCTTTGTATATTAAAGTTGCTTTGTTCTGTAAAGTGTCTTTGAGCACTGTGCAAAGTGCTATATATATATATATATATATATATATATATATATATATATATATATATATATATATATATATATATATATATATATATATATAAATATAATTGTATTTATATATATATATATATATATATATATATATATATATATATATTTATATATATATATATATATATATATATATATATATATATATATATATATATATATGATAATAACAATAATTATTATTATTATTATAAGGTGCTGAGAGCTGCAGAGAGGGTGATCCGCCAATCCACAACGTACCAACGTACCAATGTTCAAAAAGTCACCCACATCGTCCGGGAAGAGTTGGGAACACAAGACGTTTTTCAGCTGGGGGATCACATTGAGGAGACACAATATGGCATCAACAACCACTATTCGGACATGTTGTCAATGGTAGTGTCTGTGTTCCTTAAAATCAGGCTCCACCACATCTCAAAACTAGCCACTATTGAACTGCAGAAAGGGAGTACAAGGAAAAAGCTCAACAAGACAGTTCTCTTTCAGGGTTTTTAACTTGTGTGAAACTCTGGTGAGTTTTGTAAATGTGTAAATATGGTTTGGGGTGGGGATGTGTTATGTTCTGTTAAATTGAGAATGTATCTTTACATTACGTTTTCATTACATGTTATTCTCTCTGCTTTGTTACACAAGTCTGAGCTAGAGGCATTCCACTTCCTTCCCGTCCCCATTTGTTATCCAGGTTTTGTTTTAGTCACTCATGATTCTCTCTCTCTCATTTCTCACTCATTGACCTGATATGAGTTATATTGCTACTCTATATATGATTTATATATATTTTCATATTCTCTGATATATAAATGTATCTATCTATCTATCTATCTATCTATCTATCTATCTATCTATCTATATCTATCTATCTATATCTATATATATATATCTATATCTATATATATCTATATCTATATATATATATATATATATATGAATCATATTGATATGATTTATATATTTTTCATATTCTCTGATATATAAACGTATCTATAATATGTGTGTGTGTGTGTGTGTGTGTGTGTAAATATATATATATATATATATATATATATATATATATATATATAGAGAGAGAGAGAGAGAGAGAGAGAGAGAGAGAGAGAGAGTTGTGTTTATAGTGTTTGCAAAATACCTATCATACATAACATATATCATACATCAGAATATTCTATTACTGTTAATCCATTTATAATGAATAAAATACGCCGGCCCATGTGTCCTGTGTCATAGCTAGAATGTATGACGTTTACAGCAAAATAAAAACCGCGTGAAAATCAGTTTCTATATCAGAGTTACGATTGATTAAATGCGCTGACACCTAATCGCGCCTGCTGAACAGATTACACTGAGTGGAACGGGTGACCGCCCCAAGATGGCCGCCCCAATTCTCATCAGCGCCAACAGGCAGCAGCGTTCAACGCTGCGTCTACTCTTTATATGTCTATGTTGGTCACAGTCTGGAGCCCTGGAGGCACAAAGAGTTTTACCGCATCGCACACTGTCTGACGTCACATCATCAATACCTCCCAGGTCCTACTCACACATAAAACTTATATAAATATATTCACCCAATTTTTAGGAGATAGGCCTGCACTTACCAGAAATGGAAAAAAAAAACAACTCATAGTTGGATAGTGGTTTGAAAATTGAATACCTCGTCAGATGACGTTTTTAATGGCCTTAATTTTTGCTAATTTTATTTACTACCCTTTAATACTTTTTACAACCCCATGGACATCCTGACACACACCTGGTGAGCTCCAGGGCAGGCACACAGGCTCCAGGCCGGTAAGAGCCACTGCCCCGGTACTCCTTGGCGAAGGTGAGGTCCTGCATGCTGGCCCGGCCATCTAGAACCTTCACACACTGCCGCTGCACGAACTGCTTCACTTGGCTGATGTCCCGAGTCTCAAAAAGCAGCTTAATGGAACGCTCCAGGATCTGAAGTTAATCACATGACAGATAAGAGGACACAAACACCAGAGAATGAATAAAGAATATAGTATTAGAGAGGGACAAAGTGGTTTAGTTAAGCAGAATTTTTATCAAATATAACACAACCAGCTGTTTGAGCACATGACATTTAAATATGATTTGGCGCCTCAGCTGAAATGGCAGATGAACACTGGGACATCTCAGTGTCTAGACATTAAAGCAGCCCTTCTTCTGACTGACACATGAACAGTCTGAGCGAATGAGAGAGGGAACAGAGATGGTGTGGCTGTGACTGGTATACAGCACACTGAAATGGGGAAGGGAGAAGGTGGTTGGTTTGCCTGTTACCTTGGAAACAGCAGGGCAGCCATCGCGGCGCACAGTCTCAATCCCTTTGGCGTCAAACACAGGCTCCTTTTGGTCAAGGTTCTCATACATATAGCCCACGTAGCGCTTCTTTGTCTGAAGCACGCAGGGCAGGTACACCTAGGAGCACAAACACACACACACACACACACACACACACACACACACCAATGATCACCTCCAAGTGTGTCTAAATGTGCAGATGAAGATACACAAATCCACATCAAAAAGTGTGTGTGTGTGCGTATGTATGCACTACCTTCTCAAACTTGAGCTTGACTGGCTTGGGGTTGGTAGCAGTCACTGCCTCTGCAATCTCATTGCCGATCTTGAACGCCTGCTCTTTGGTGGCTCCCTTCAGTAGAACAAACATGCTGCAAAACACACACAGATAAATGCTGACCATGTGGTGCCACATCTCTCTGCACCTCACCTTCTGCCATCGCATTACTGTTGGTCTTCAAAGCAAGGCATAAAAATTATTAGAGAGAAATTCAGCTGAGAAGGTCTGTGTTCATTCAACATGTCAGAATCCCACTCTGGAATCAGCTGTGCTGTGCCTGAATGCATCCTGTGTAGGTGTGTGTCACCTTTTCATTTCATTTTCGTTGTAAAAAGGTTAGAGCAGACACACAGCAGACATGAGCAGTTCACGCAAGGATGCAGCAGCACTTCATCCAGAGATTCTTAGTCTCTCCTATTTTTTTAGGCAACAAGTGCCCGGTTCTCTGCAATAATAGAGCTGAGAACAATCTGTGGACAGCCACGTACACATCATAGCAACGTTTCACTGTAGTTTTCATGTCTGTATCTGTAGAATATTTAACAGACATGAAGAGACTACACCTATCAGGTGGAGGGACGTTTTTTTTCCTGTGCTCTCTCTATTTTCATTTAACTTCACTGAAAAGAATCATTTTCTTAACAATAATCATCACAAAGGCTTAGTCAATGTAGAAATATATGGCTGGTAGTAGCAGCACTGCAGCAGCAACCTGGCTGTATGGACACATACAAGTGGGTTAGCTGCAGCAGGATATGTGAATTTCGGGACTGATTTCAATGTGAGACACTTGATAGATACAAACACATTTTTTTTTTTGGTTTTCCTGCTGGTGTCATGTATTGATTAATTCATTAGTGAGTAATTAATTAATTCCTGCAGTCTAAAACTTAGACTGATAAACTACAGGACAAAACACTCCAAGTGACTGCTCCAAATGCTTTTAGCCCTTCTGATACAGAGAATCAATACGTGTCAAATATGTGCTCCATTAATATATAAGGGGGCAGTACAGGTGCAACCACAGGCTCTATCCATCCATCCATCCATCATCTGTACATATTCTATGTACGCCGCTTAATCCTCTGCAGGGTCGCGGGGGGGCTGGAGCCTATCCCAGCTGACTTAGGGCGAAGGCAGGGGACACCCTGGACAGGTCGCCAGTCCATCGCAGGGCCCCACAGGCTCTAATCATCACAAAATAATGACACATTGACAGTGCTGCTAGCAGGGGGACAAATTGCAAACAGGAGTCATCAGTGTGTCAGTTGTTGCTTTAGACTTTGTGTAAAACTGTGTAAAATCCAGACATCCTGCAATAATGCCCAAACCAAGACCAGTTAACACTGAACCAAGCAACGGCAGCATTATGCCAGCCCAGTGTGTGGTTTTAGTGTGTCAGTGTTCAAGAAGCAAAGGAAGCAGGACAGTGTCCCATCCTGCTGTCTAATTATTTTAATCACTGTTCTAATACACAAAAGGCTTTACTTGTCGCTGAGGTCACAGCTAACTGTAACAGGGTCTTTGTCAACATGGACGGTGTCATGTTCACATAGATATAGCACCGTACACAAACTAAGAGACCAACTGAGACCTGTTTGAAAAAAAATACAGTACATATCCCAGAAAACGGGTATGGTAACTGAAATGTTAATGAAATGTAATTCATCTTTATTTGTAGAAGAACATAAATGTTGCCCTTTGGATTATAACAGTTATCTTAGAGCTAATTTACATCTGCAGTCCCTTGATTGTTAAACAGAACTAGTGCATTGCCCTAGGAAGTATGCATTCCTATAGAAAAGTGGGGTTAAGAGGTTATGTAGCTTTTTCATGGATGGTCAAATGAGGCTGCGTTTGAAGGTGGGACGTCAGTCATATAATTGGCCATTTTTGACTACTTTTAATTTTACCATTATATTTCACCGTAAAAACTATTTACCTTGCCTTGTTTGGTGTCATCATTTTCAGCACAACCTCACGTGTGACTGTACAGTTATTTTTTCATTTTCACATACTGTATTAACACAATGGACCTAAAATCACAAAAAACATAAAATCCAAGTAGGAAAAAGTTACACAAATATGCCACAAATATGTTTAACGAACCATTTTTATAACTTATAATGCAAATATAAATTGTTGTATGCTAAATTTGTGCATGAGTTTTTGAATTGTACAAAGTTATGTGTACCTATTTACATTTAAATGCAGGCGATGCCTCAGGCTCAGGTCTCTCTCAGCTCTTCCCTGCCTGCTCAACATTCAGACGTCTCCTCATTGTTTCGACTCACAAAACAAAAAACCTACTACACTACGCACTAAACACACTACACCAAACACTACATAACACACTAACTATACACTCCAAACACGCTATATGTCACAAATCTCTCAACTGTCAAAACTTGCTATCTCTGTCTCTCTCACTATTACTGCTGCAGTCACTCTTCTGCCACCGTCCCTGCCACAACTTCCCCTGTCCCTCAGCAACCAAATCACATGGTTTGCCATATAATGTTGTAACTGGTTGGTGTGGTGCCATTTTCCACCAATAGGAACGTGTTTTCTTGCTTGCAAACACTTCCTGCTTGTGGACACTTTCGTGACAAAAGCCCGTTTTTAGGCCCTGATACTACCTCCAGGGACGGATAAGCACCGGAGATCAAAGCGGGACCTTGTTGGAATCAAATCCATTCGAGGAATCAGTGATGATACCCTGTTATACTTCAGGATGGTGAGGCAGACTATGGTGTGAACAGGCTCTGTAAAATGTGCTGTGACTCTGGATTCAAAGATGGGACACTGAAAAAAGTGTTTAAGTGCTTACCTGTCGGTGTCCCCGTACACAACCCGGGCTCCCCATTTCTTTGTGTCATTGACCAGCTTGATGGCTCTCTCCAGGGTCTCTCTGGCTTTGTGAACGATGCTGTCGCCAACCTGGAAACCACAGGTGAGATGTTGATGAACAAACAATGACATACAAGGTTTGAGAAATAACGGACAAATGTCTGCAGAATGTGGAAGAAATTAATATACATGTTAATTTAATCCACACATTAATCCACATACTGTAGACATTTCTTCACGCAAATCTGTGGAGATGTATTTATCGATCCAGATCATTTGTGATTTGCATGAATTCCACAAATGAAATATTCCCCATGAAAATATGTGGTGCATCCATTCCACTTCTCCCAAAGAGCCACAGATGGCTTTAAATATGGCGACACCTGGAATTTGAAAATTTAACAAGCCCAGATCTGCTGACTCATCTTTGTCTGTCTCTCTTACACCATACAGCCCTCACTTTTGGGGGACAAGCTGGAGCTCGCAGGGGTGAACCAACGCCTCACATCCTGGATCCTTGACTACCTCACCAACTGGCCACAGGATGTGAGGCTTCGGGATTATGTGTAGGACACAGTAATCTGCAGTACAGGGGCCGCACAGGGGAGGGTCTTGGCCCCTTTCCTGTTCACCCTGTACAATGCAGACTTCTCCCACCAATCACCCCACAGCCATTTACAAAAGTTCTCTGAAGTCTCTGCTATCATTGGCCTCATCAGGGACAGGGACGACAGAGCCTACAGAGGACTTTGTTGACTGGTGCCAGCAGAATCACCTCCAGCTCAACGCCAGGAAGACCAAAGAGCTGGTGGTGCATTTCCATAGGCAAAACCAACCCTGCACACAGGTGAACATCCAGGGAACAGACATTGAGATGTCGACATCTTACAAGTACCTGGGAGTTCACCTCAACAACTAGACTAGACTGTTCACACTGTAGCAACATATAAGAAAGGTCAGGGCAGACTCCTTATCTCAGGTCCTTTGGAGTGCAGGGGGCACTCCTGACTTCTTTCTGTGACTCTGTGGTGGCATCAGCTATTTTCTGTGGAGAAGTCTGCTTAAAGCAGCAGCATCTCAGCAGCAGCTATGAAGAGAGGTTCCATCCTGGGATCCTCTTGACCCAATTCAGGTGGTGGGAGAAGCTGTCATCGCTGCTGGTGAAGGAGTCCCACCCTCTGCAGGTCACTATCACAGCACTGAAAGAGACGTATCGCAGGTCCTTCCTTCCTGCTGCTGTCAGACTGTACAACCAGCACTGCCCCCACCAGACTTCACTCTGCACTGTGCAATACAACTATACATAACTAATTTCTCATTGTTGGTTTGCACTAACTGGTCATTTTTTAATACCCATATTTATTATTTGTTTATAACAATTCACTACCTTCACTGTTTATAATTACATGTTAATTTTGTACAATATTATGTTTATATGTATATATGAGCCTATTCTATTTCTTACCTTTTGATTATATTGTTTGTTTGTTTTTTTACTATTATAATAGTTTTTTGTAATATAACTGTCCTTTGGCAAATTTCCCCGTTTTTGGGACAATAAAGGAATTCTGATTCTGATTTTTCAGCTGAATATTTTAAGTCCAAGAATGGTAGAACGTATTGGATTGGGGTCTGTGTGGCCCGTCCTCCACCTCATAGTCTCAGTGTGGTAGCAGATTATAACCTTTGATGAGCTTACCTCCACACTGGGCATGCGTCCAGAGTAGTTGGCGGCAGCGTAGCCGAAGGTGACGTTGGCAATGAGCTTAAGTCCAAGCTGTCGGGCATCCAGCAGCTTCATCAGGGCCTTGTCCTGCTTATAGCTCTTCATTGACTGCTTCACCATGATCCGAGTGTTGAGGATTTCCTCCAGCATGCTTGGCAGGACCCCTTTACGCACAGAGGACTGCATACAAACAACAAAAGTCTAAGCAATTGTATGAGTGAGGATACAGCTAAGCAAATGCAGCAATTCTATAAAACGACAACAGAGAACAACAAATGTTGATGTCCAGTGTCACAAAGATTTCATCATTTCCTGCGGAACAGTGCACTCTGAAGTTTAACATATAATACATACTGTATAGAGGTAACATGTACAGATAAGAGTTGTTCTCAAATAAAACTAATATAAAACTTCAGCAACATTAGGTCGGTTGTTGTGCCTTCTAAAACCCTCATTACACATCAGTGTTCACTGTACAGTGACCACGCGTGTGTGTGTGTTATGTATCGAGCCTGTGGGAATGGAGCCAGGGAGTGTGGAGCAATGAATGAATGAATGAAAAGAATGAATGGAGGGAAACGGAGCATGAAGTGGGTCTTCTACAGACATGCAGCTGATGAACCTTAATAAAACTGCACCACAGGATGACTCCAGGACAATGTTAAGTGCTAGGTGAAATCTCATCATAGGGTGCTTTACCTTGACAAAGGCGATGCCGTTGGGTGACACAGTGATGTCATTGCGAAGCTGGTAGAGGAGCTCTGGAGGAACCCGCAGGGAGGTACAGCCAAACTTGAACTCATCAGGCCTGAACCAGGGACACGTGTGTCAACGTCATTCAAGAAAGACATTCTTATCAACTTCAGAGCTAAAACCAAAGTGCTACTGCAGCGTTGGCACTGGTTGTTGATATAATAACACCACCTATGGCAAACTTGGAAAAAAATATCACATATAATCAGGCACATGTATTATAAATCAATTAATCTCCTTATTGTTTGAACTTGTGATTGGGACTCCTCTGATGGGTCACAACAAGATTACTTGGACAGAAAAGAAGAAAAACATTGGTCTACGACAACAAAAATGTTTTATATATTATTTTCCTTTTTTGAATGACCTGATTTTACTATTCCAAGGAAACAATGGCAGAGGATTAGAGTGGAAATCCGTCTTTGGTAGATATCTGCAGCCTGTGACGAGTGGTCACACATACAGTACATGTCCTGTATGGCCCAACTGACTAGGACCTTCATGATTTGATTCTAAATTAAATACTAATCATGACTGGCTTTCAGTTACAATCATCAAATTCTAGCACTGCCTTTAGTGTTGGTGACACCCTCCTCCCAGGTGTGCTGGCCTGCGCTTATACAATGGAAGAAAAAAAATCTATCTTTTGTTGATTATTATTGAATAATGTTAGGCTTGTATTTTTGTTGAACTCTGGAATCTTTACTTTTGGTTAATGTATTTTGAACTTGTCTAACTCTGTAAACGACAATTGCGGCAAAAATCCAAATATTTGTTGATCTTTACAAATACAGATTCAAAAGTCTAAAAAAAAAATAGCAGTTGTAAAAAAAAAAAAATTAAATCAAAACGTGATGAAATCATGAATTTGGAGAATTGAGAAACAAATGTTTCAGCATTCATATGGTTGGCTTTTTTATGCCTGCCCATCAAAAAGGTAATTCATAACAGTAAAGTAACTGCATTATATAAAGTGGTAATAAATGAAACACAAGTACTGGAAAAAAAAACCTGTAGTGAATCTGAGGGACTGCGGTTGTTTTGGATATTCTGAAATTTCCACCCATCCCCAGCTAATTTCTTCTCTCTTACGCTACTGCTCCAGTAATCCCAGTGAAAAAAATATAAACTGTATCCTAACTTGCCGGGGTGTCTCGTCTGAGCTGTGAACAAAATTCAAACTCTCTATGTGCCTGTTTCATTAAAAATAATGAGAGGAAGGAGGCAGCCCTAGAAGGACACTTTCCTGGCAGGCATGCAAGCTAGGCAAGCTGGAGTACACACTGTAGGTGTGTGGGCCTGTCATGTCCTTACGTTCCCTGGCTGTCCACATGGCCGAGGCACGTGGAGTAGCAGTAGTTGTATGCAATGACGATGGAGGGGTAGAGTGACTGAAAGTCCAGTACAATCACTGAGTTACTGTAGAAGCGCGACTCAGGCTCCATCACCAGAGGAATGCACTGCGGTGCCCTCTGCTGGGCTCGCTGCTGAATGCTGGGTGTCACAGGGATGTAGTTCAATGGCTTGGCCACACGTAGCATCATAGACTCAACGCGGTACTGTTGAGACAAAAAGGAAGAACACAATGAATATTTTACCTTAGCTAAGGAGGTTATGTTTTCACCTGTGTTAGTCTGTGGGTTGGTTGTTTTGTCAAAAGGATTACACAAAAACACTTAACAGATTTCCACCAATCTAAGATGACGGACGGGTCTCTGGAAAGACCTCATTCCCTTTTCTCACTTTCTTTGATATTGTGATATGGGACATTTTTCAAGATTTTCATTATTTTCTCTGGGAATAATAATAACAGTAAAGCTTTGTGGTACAAAAATCCAAAACTGAAAAATTAAAAACAAAAAACGTTGACCTGATAATGGAGCTAGGTGAAAATGTAAGGAATCGGGTGTTTGTGTTGGTACCTGTGATCCTCGGGTCAGAACGTGAAAGAACTGAATCCCAAAAACTCTGGCCAGCTCGCTTGTTCTGCCGATAATGTCATGTTGCTGGAGAAGTTGCATGGTGCCGCGCACACGGCTCACATAGTGGTCCACCATCTTCCACCTAACACACACACACACACACACAGTTTCAGGCACTGAGACCTCTACTGATCCAGTGACTTTATGAATGTATGTTTGCATTAAAGTGGAACTTTGAAGATTTTCAATCAGCATTGTAACTATCAATACAATATTGAAAGTGTAGGCATCTGAACAATGGTAACCATCTCTCCATTTTGCCTTCACCCAGACACAGAGAGAGACACAGAGAGAAAGAGGGCACAGTAGATTACACAATAACAGATCCTTTCTCTTTGAGAGCATTCACAGTTAAGCAACAAACTCCCTTTTTCAGACCATAACCAGATCAATATATAGATGAAATAACTAACTGGCCTTGCCCCAGTCCCAGTAAACTACATAACATATCAACTCACTACAGATGGGAGCAAAACAGATTACCTGAATATCTGGAGGCAATGACCAGCCATGGAATCCAAGATCATTTAACTGCTTTCCTGGCCCATATATATCCACACAGTAAAGAAGGAGTAAACGTAGCTATAAAGCACATCAACAGTCACAACAATGGCACAACAATCTAACTTACCCTTCCTAAAAGTAAACCCAAAAAAGTGAAAGCAAGAAAAATTGTGACTCAGAATGCAAAAACATTAGGAAAAAACTAAGACAATTACCCAACCAAAAGATCAGGGATCCAGAAAATCAGGACTTGCGTATTCACTACAGTGACACACTCAAACATTATAAACAAACACTGAGAACTAAAAAAGAGCAGTACCATAAAAACCAGGTCAATTTAACTGAAGAATCAATAAACTTGAACAGTTTCTGGGACCACTGTAAGACCTTAAACAATAATAATAATAATAACAATAATAACAACAATAATAACAACAACAATAATAATGATAATCTAGCCATTCAAGATGGAATTAACTAGATAAAGCACTTCAAAGACTTGTACCTAACAATAAGTAACACACCCGAACGAGACCAAATACAAGAAAAATGTAATCAATTAGAAACAATCATTAAGGACTACCAAAACCCATTAGATTATGAAATTACCGAAAAAGCATTGGACCAAAAATTAAAAACCCTAAAATGTAGGAAAGCCTATGGACCTGACGGCATCCTAAATGAGATGCCTAAACACACAGATTCTAAATTCAAATCCGCCATTCTGAAACTTTTTAATTTAGTACTCAGAGCTGGCTATTTTCCTGAGATATCCTCAGAAAGAAGGACTGATAGGTCCCATATTTAAAAGTGGAGACAAGACAGACCTCCAAAATTACCATAGGATCTGGATAAACTCATGTCTTGGAAAAGTTTTATGTAGTTTACTAAATTTATGAATTGTAGATTTCATTACAGAACATAATTTATCAAGCAAAGGCCAAACTGGATTACTACCTAAATTTAGAACCACAGACCATATACTTACACTGCACACTCTAATTGATAAATATGTGCAAAACACAAAAATAGATGCTTGCTTTGTGGATTTTTAAAAAGCCCTCCATTCAATCTGGCACAACACCCTTTTCTTTAAATTAATTGAAAATGGTATCAGAGGAAAGTATACGATTTGATCAAATCAATGTATACTTACGGAAAATGCTCAGTTAAGATTGGAACAAAGAGAACAGAATCTTTCTTCCAGGAATGTGGAGTAAGACAAGGCTGTAACCTGAGCCCAGTGTTATTCAATATATATCTTAATGAATTGGCAAAACAAATAGAGAATTCCCCTGCGCCTGGACGGAAATTACAAGACACTGAAATAAAATGTCTCCTTTATGCTGATGACCTGGTCCTGTTGTCTCTCATAAGAGAAGGGTTACAGCAACACTCATCACAACTGGAAAAATACTGTCAAACCTGGACCTTGACAGTCAACCAACCCAAAACCAAAGTGCTAATTTTTCAGTAAAGGTCCAGACTACACAGCAACAAAACCAGTTTCACTATAGGAAACAACCCTGTCAACCAAACAAATCATTACACCTCTTAGGACTAAAAATCTCAAACACAGGACATTTTAGCTTGGCTGTGAATGAACTAAAAGACAACGCAAAAAGGACTTTCTATAACATTAAGAAATCAATAAACACTCCACTACCAATTAGAACCTCAAAATAGTCAAATCAATCATCAAACCCATTGCATTATATGGCAGCGAGGTGTGGGGTCCACAAACTCAACAAGACTGGACAAAATGGTACAAAAATCCCACTGAGATCCTGCATGCAGAGTTCTGCAAAAATATCCTCCAGGTGCAGAGAAGAGCTCCCAACTCTGCATGCAGAGCTGAATTAGGCCAATATCCTCTACTGTTAAATATTCAAAAACAAGCCCTAAATTTCTGGAATCATATTAAAACAAGTGACCCACTCTCCTTTTCCTACAAAGCCCTATGCTACCAGGAGTCAAACCCACAAACAAGTCCCCTCTGCCTACTTGCCCTGAGGCTGAGCGAACTATCAACCACTCAGATCATTACACCAAGACCACCTCAGCTTAAGGACACAAGCACTCAGAACACAAGACCCAACCAACTTATGATGAAAGAAAAAGAAATATACATAGGTTATTGGACAGAACTAATAGAATCCCAGAGCAAAATGGAAACGTATGCATCCCTAAACAGACAGTACACTGTGGCAGCCTACCTGACCACAGTGTCTGATACCAAACTGAGAAGAACACTGACTAAGTACAGACTGAGTGAGCACAACCTGGCAGTGGAGGTAGGTCGGCACAGATAGACCTGGCTGCCCAGAAAGGAGAGGTTGTGTTCTTACTGTGACCAGGGAACAGTAGAGACAGAGCTGCACTTCCTAATGCACTGCAAACAATATGAAAGTCTCAGAGACCATAAAAATATTCCCAGATTTTCTCTAAGCGACCTAGAGAGACTTCCAGTCCTACTGGGAGAGAGGGAGGAATGCTGTAGACTGGCAGCAAGATATGTAGTAGCCTGCCATGAGCTCCGTAACTCTGTAAGCCCCCCATCATAAATGGCTAATAATTAAGGTTTAGCAACTAATAATCAATTTGTTATATATATTTATGTCTTATGTTATTTTGTTATTGTTTATTTTGTCTATTCATGTTTATTATTACTGTTATAGATTGTATTACGATGCTTTGGCAACATTGTATTGTATGTAGTCATGCCAATAAAGCCACTTGAATTGAAACTGAAAATTTAATTGAGAGAGAGATAAAAAAAAAAAGAGACACATCACTCCCTCTGTCAGACTGAGTGAGGCCATCTCACCAAACTGTCTGACCTTGTCGGTGCTAATAAACTATGGTCCCAGATTCTGTCACTCCACTGCCTGTTTTGTCAATGACAAATCTGAGTGACTGTTGAGCTGCGATGGACAATGTTCCTGATCAGGAAGTGGTCTCCATATTGTTCCTGTCGTGTGAACAGAGGCTGAAGAAGCTCCACATAACAGATGTGAAGCAGCATCTCATGTTCATCGTCTGTTTCTCTCCTGAAGTGTTCTCACAGACACACTTTAGTGACTGTTCACATTGAAAACATGTTGTGTGTTACCGCCAATGAGCCAAAACCAAGCACCACCAAACTCGCAGTGCACCACCATCATCAGAGTGTTTATTGGTCTGGAGTGCAGCAGCGCATTCTGGTTGTTGTAGGTTTTCTACCTTTTGATTAAAAGGGAGCACCACAGTCCTTTTTCTCTGTTTTCTCTGCTCACATAACAACAAATTATTTAAAAAGATTTTTGCATCTTTCTGCTGCAGACAGACAGTTTTATACAGGACCATCTTTATAGCACTGAAGTGATTCTTTAAAATTTGCTCCAAAGGAAATTGCTTTCCTGTTCATTCACATCTGTTTTTATTCATAGAGGGAGAACAGATTCCAAGCACTGGCCAAGCCACAGGTCCAGCTGATTCAAATAAAAATAGACAGAGAATTTGCTGTGTAGCTTTTATGTCCAAAAAAAAAAAACACAAAAAAAACCAAGAAACTATAATCCTAAAATAATCTATGTTAACATTTCTTGATAGTGATGACGTGTGTTTGGTCTTGGCACAAACCTGTAGAGGCTGGTGTTGTGGTCATACCAGTCAGACAGTGTGC
Organism: Acanthopagrus latus; assembly: GCF_904848185.1. Lineage (NCBI taxonomy): Eukaryota > Metazoa > Chordata > Actinopteri > Spariformes > Sparidae > Acanthopagrus > Acanthopagrus latus. Next base: position 116,920 of record NC_051060.1, read on the forward strand.
GGGGGCTGTACACAGGGAAGCGCTGGTGGAGTACATGGAAGGCTACGTTCTCAAAAGTGTAGTTGTTCAATGTCACCTGGAGGTAAAAATGGAAAAATATGTTAGACCATTTCCTCAAGGAGGCTCCTCCATGACTTTTACACAATTTCAATTTGTACAACACCCTGACTGTCATAACACTAAATCTGTTATAACTAATGTTTTTGGCTTGTGACCACTGAAAATGAAATATCTACTCATGATCGCTAATCACAGGTTGTGGCTTTGTGTGGACATGAGTTGTGCAGTTTAGTGGGTTTTCTGTTTTGAACTGTGACAGTATCCAGTATTTCACAAGAAATAAATACGTTTTTTTTTTTTTTAAATAAACAGAAATACATGTCTTTTATATCCTTCAATTATTTTCATTTGAGGGTTCCAAGCCCCCAGCAGAGAAGTTTTTTTTATGAGAAAATGCAGAAACAGTTGGCAGAACACATGCCGCAGTAGAGAATGCCAACCTACGACCAAAAACCTCAATGGATATGTGGAGTAAAAGGGGATGTGAAACAAGTAAAAAATACTTTTAGGGAACATGATGGGTGTTTATCTGCAATGAAAAGACTGTATTAGTTATCAAAATGACTATTTTAATGAACTATGACTTTTGGGGGGGACGGAGGGTCATGTTGGGACACCTGCCTCAGTCTTCATCACCCTCCACAGATTGAGAGTGATGCGTCCGATGATGTTGATCTCAGTCATAGTGTCGGCTCCATACTCATCCCTGTCTGCGGCAAAGCGGTTCTCTTTGGAGTCACCTGAGGACATGCACAGAGCCAGACAGACAGCCAATTAAAGAGGAGGGGGGCTGCCAGAGGCTCTGCATCCAGCTACCGCATGCGCTATCATGCACACGTATAAACAGAAAACTGGGCCAGTGCCACACATGCTTACACTTACAGTGCCTACAGTGTGTACGCATAAACGCAGGCACACAGGCTCGCGCGCGCACACACACTCACTCACTCACTCACACTCTCACACACACACACACACACACACACACACACACACACACACACACACACACACACACACACACACACACACACACACACACACACACACACACTTACTTTCTCTTGACCAGGATTTAATGATTAACCCTAACCCTAACCCACAGCCTTTTTCAAATGTGACATCTTAACACCAGTTGGGCTTTACTATGTGAAACATGGCAGATTGACCTCTGCTGTAGCCCTACTTTAAGGGAAACTCAGCAAATAACTTATCATAGACAACTACTAAATATAAACAGGCAAGTTAGGGGCTGTATTTGTTGTACTTACACTTGGCCACATGCATTTCTAAACCTGCCTACAGTGTTTGAGGGGTAGGTAGCCCAGGTGTTGTGACAGCCAGCCTACCTGGCACTCGTGACAGCTGCTGACACAGGTCCACTCCAAGCACTGCAGCCCGCTGGAGGAGGTAGCCCCAAGAATGCATCTGCACCTCATACCCGACTAGGATGTCCGGGTCAAACCTGACAGAACCCCGCCAATGTTAGGACCATGAGTGTATTTTCAGGTTAGCTTTTCATACCAAAATATTGTTTTGAAAATCATATTATTGTCTGTCTAGTTGTGGCTAGTAGTTTTTTCAAGTGTAGATATCAAGTACATTCAATTCAAAATTCTGCTTCAGAAAAGCTCTTGACAATAGGATTTAGAATAACTTGTGGTAGAAGCCACCAACCAGAGTTTTGAAGCCTTAAGCTAGGCAGTGTGGAGCTGCGGAGGATGTCTGACAGGATCTGACAGAGAACCTGAGGACATGCTGTAGTAGCGACTTGTCAGTCACATTGTAGTCACAGTCTTAAGCATCAAGCACATCAAAATGGACGATAAAACCACCACTGTTGCATATATGCAGTAAGCAAAGTGGTGGACACCCACTTGTTTACTGTTCATTCAACCAGAGCAGTGATAACTCCTGCTTGGCTACACACACACCTCCTCATGATGGCGATCAGCTCCTGAAACAGCATCTTCTCATCAGTGGTATATATCACCTGCAGTCCAGAGATGCCTGACCTGACCAGCAGGGGTGCTGTTCCTCTGACACCTGCTTAGGGCATTTCAACAGATTCATTACTGATCAAGCCTGACAACACACACGTACCTGTATAATGTTACATAAAAACAAACATCTAAGAGCAAACATCCTCCTGTTCAGAGGAGAGACGATGAAATCACTTCTTACCTCTCTCACTACTTTGATGGTCTTTGTCCACCACAATGGCACCCGTCACCTGGGTACTCTCCCCTTCTGGCAAGGAAGCATCAGAACTGAGGCAGTAGAATAAGGCACATATGGGGTCAAACTCGGGGTCAGGCTCAAGGTCACGTCGGGTTCTCGCATGGATATCCATGCCCATCAGTGTTAGGTACTGGACCTGAGGGACAGAAAAAAACACTAAGCCTCATCGTTTTTGTGGTAATGGTGTCTGTTCATAAGAAAGCGAAGAAGGCTGAAGCTCATTTTAAGCACAAAGCAATTTTAATCAGGGTGCCTCTACCTATGATTATATTCATTCATATTCCTATAATTATATTCCTTCATCTTGTAGGAGATACTACTTGATAATTAAGGTAATTAATCACTGGCAATTAATAACACACTCAGGAATGAGGCACCACCTCCACTGTTTCATTTATTGGAACAGGCCGGATCGAATTATTCCAACTACATAAGTTGGCTTGGACAGTTAGAGTCTCATATTCTGTATTTAATCTCCTTTCCTGATGTAGTGATTTCTTTACACGGGTCCATTCATTTTCCACATCAAATTAAACTTGCATAGACAAGGACATACGGTTATATGTGTTTATTAACTAAATAATGCAGAGTAAACAATATGAAATAATAATTCAAACGGATGACAACAAATAACAGAAAATGTGAAGACTGTGAGGGTAAAATATTGAGATTAGGTACATTTTGGATGATGGTGAACTTGCAAACAAGTAATTAGTTTAAAAGATTACGTGAGCAAATTTTACACTAACGGAGCCCTATCCGAAATTCTCTTTGAGCTTATAAGATGTACTCAAAGCTGCAGATACCAACTCTGATCTCATATGAATCCAGCTGTATTCAGAGGCTTCAGGCTACTTTGTTTGTAGATAGATGAAGTCTACGGATCCGGTTCCTCTGATCTTTTCTCGCTTGGCTGCGGATTTGCGGCAGCGGTCCAATAGCTGGAGGATGAAGTTGCATTTCATCTCTGGTGATGAAAGTCACAGGCCTAACAGAGTTTTCCATTTGAGTGGGCTGCAGGCGGTCGGTCGTGGCTGTATGTTAATTTCTCTGTTCAGCTGGAGATGTTATCCCAGTTTCTTGAACAGTAAACTACTGCACCGGCTTCTGGATAATGATCAAAGTCTTATCAGAGTCTCTTAGGGTGGTAATTCTTCAGCTTCGGTTCTGAACCGATTTAACTTTCTTGTTTAAAAATAACTGGAGGATGAGACGCTGGCCAGGTGAATCTTCCTTTGTCACTAAATACAAGAATTAGAAAGAGTAACTTCTTCTGAGCCAGCAACATACTTTAACAATATATAAAAGAGGACAAAAAAATTTGATTTGTTTTTGCACGGGCTTTCAAAATAAAAGCACTTGGAAAAGCACTTCAAAGCCCAAGTGAAAAATTCAACAAGTGGTTTAAATATGCAGAGACTGCAAGTCAGAGTATGGAAATTAAAGGTAAAAAATAAAGTTTCAGAGGTTAGACATTCCAAAATTTTAAAGAGAAGAGAGTGAGAACGAATGAAGTATTATCTTTTTAAAGTTTTAGTCTGAAGGCAGAACCGAGGGGCGGGCAGAACCGAGGGGCGTATCTCAGCTCATCTCAAGGAATTAATCTATTACTATCGTTTTGAAAGTTTTAAGATCGCGTTTCACTGTTCATATAAATCCACAAAGGTCATCACAGACAAACTTCGACATGTTATAAAGGACATAACCGAAATCACTATATAGGCAAATAAAATCACTTGTTAGAATATATCAAACACACACAGAGACATATGCAGCATCAGCACTGATGTCTTAAACATATTTTGTATAGTGCTAGCATCATACTTAATTCAAAAATATATGTCGGAGGTACATAAAAGTATGGATAGGCATAATTGTAGGATACATCACTTTAGAAAGTCCTCCGTTAACTATACCAGAAGGTGGTGCTGTGGCTCCACCAAACATTCAGACATTAAACCAGAATTTCTAATTTTGATTAAATTCATGTTAGAACAGTGGGAATTTGCGACCTTATCATGCTGGTTAAGAATATATTACTTTGGAAAAAATGAAATTCCAATTTGATACTCATCCAGTATTAACTCAGGGCTGTTCTGACTCCTGCTGTAGAATGGGAATGCAAATAGCTTTAAACAACAACACTGTAAATTTACACTTTGACAAGAAGAAGCGAATGCCAGATGTTGATTGTTATTTCTGGACAGAGCGACTGCTACATCAAAGAAGGAAGACACAATCCAGTGACCATTCATTCATAATCTACAATCAACAAGGCACTTAATTATGGCATGGCAAAAATCTGAAGGAATCCTGCCTAGAACTTAAATTTTTTGTTGCTGATTGAATTAAGAAGAGTCTAACCAGTCTTTACAGCAAAAATGTGGACATTATTAGCATTTTGTGGAGGTTTCTGGCTCTATCCTGTTGAACTTTGGGCCTAGCAGGCCTGGATAACCATGCCATCCAAAGCTTCTAACCACACCACTGAGGAATATGTCACCATGACTCAAGTACATGAATTGTTGGACCAACAAAAAGACTTTTAGAGGACTTTGCTTGAACAACAGGAAAAAAAGCTTCAAAGTTTGTGTTCAGATCATAGTGGACTCCTAAAACAGGAGGACTGATGATCTGTCAAAGCAAGTCTATGATCTCAAGGTGAGTCTGGAAATGACTCAAAAGGAATTTGATGATTTTAAAATAAAAACCTTGGTCAAAGAACTGTAGCAAAACCAGGACAGACTTCGACACAATTTGCAAAAGCATGATTTCAATCTCAGACAAGACAGAATATGGGAGTCTGGGAACGAAAAGGTGTCGGAATCTGAAGAAAAAGTGAGAAAATTACTCAGTGAAAAACTATAACTGAAAATAGAGCTGGACTGGGCTCATGGGACTGGGAAGCCAATGGCAGCATCAGAAAAGCCCCGACCCATTGTGGTCAGATTTCTGCAGCTAAAGGACAAACTAGCTGTTCTGGATAGAGCTAAAAACTTGAAGGGCTCTAGCATCTTCATTAATGAGGACTTCTCTGAAGCCGTCCGGTAAAGAAGGAAAGAACTACTCCCAGCAATGAAGGCAGCTCGAGAGAGAGAGGTAACATTGCATATTTGAGATACGACAAACTTATTGTCCATCCACCCACCCAAAACCCACCACATCAAAGAAAAGCCAACACTCAAGAGTGTGGCTCATTAGTCTCCACCATTAGACATTTTATACAGTATTTTGATTACTTAACTATAGCACATTATTCCTGACACACACTATGGACTACAACAACCCTGATTTCGAAGGCCAGGGCCCGTATTCACAAATTATCTTAAGGCTAAAAGTAGCTCCTAACAGGCAAATTTAGGAGCAACTCCTAAAAATAATGAGCGTGTCAGTGTCACTTCAGGACTCCTCATTTTTAAAAATAAGAGTTATTCACAAAACATTTTAGGCCTAAAAGTAGCACCTAAGTCTGGGAGACCTTAGAAGTAGTCCAGAGGACTCCTAACTCGCTAAGACCTAGTCACAGCCGGATGTTTTAGAGATGCTAAATGACAGGGAATTATTAAAAGGATGTCGGATGGACCGTGAAGGGAATGAAGTTGTGGTTGAGTTGGTGACAGACGCAAATACATCCCCAACCAACCGAAACAATCCAATAACGCTGGAGTTAAAATGTTTGGCAAAGCTCCATTATTTGGCAACAGGGAAAATGCAGCTCTTCGCACGGGACTAGTATTACCTGGGGACCTCAAGTGATTTAGAAATGATCCCACCACGTCTGTGTTTCCTGCGGCGCATTCGCAGAGGATAAGCAAAGTCTGTGTTTCAACTCGAATTTACTGACATTATCCCACAGGTAATTCTCCTGATAAATACAATTCTTTTTCCAGTATCTTTTCATAGGCTTTGTCATGTAGGCAACTTCCTTATTTTCGCTTCATGCATTGTGACGCCTAAATGACTCTTCAGTGGGCTGCCCTGTCACTCAACAACCAATCACTGTTGTCACCACTTCTAAGTGTGTCCTTATAAAATGACATCATTAAGAGCAACGGAGAGTTACTTCTAGTTTAGGAGTTTAATGTTTTCATAACTAAAAGTAGGTCTCAGCAGCTTGTGAATTACTTTTAAGAAACGACTCCTACATAAAAACTTTTAGTCCGATTTAGGAGTACTCCTAACCTTAAGATAAAAGTCTTTGTGAATACGGGCCCACGTTTTTAAGCCCTTCCATCTCTCTACTATTGACCCTTACAATTTTGATGTTGACCCAGACCTACATTTTTTTTTCCATTATTTGATGCCTCTAACATTTGTCGTTTTTATAGTGACACTCAGCTTAATGACAATTTCAAATTACCTAAATGCAATTCGGTTCACTATGTAAGAGAGAACAGATCTGGTGACGGAGTATCTCTGTTTATCAGTGATGTCTATGAATTTAGAATTGGGAATGATCTCTCTCTAAAGTCTGATGGGGCTGAGGTGGAATCTGCTTTTGTAGAGCTTTCTGGTGAATGTTATTGTTGGTGTTACTTATCGCCCACCTGACTCTATCATCAAAGTTTTTTTGTTTTTTTTAAATATATGTATTGATTTTTCTTTTTTCATAAACAACACCAAACACAACACAACTGCTCAGACATGACATGGCAAAAGAGTTGGTAAAGTAGTAATAATGGCAAAAAAGGAATGTTAATGATCGAAATAGTTGTGGGCATGGTATAGTATAGTATAATATCCATCCTCCTCTCCTTATACTCTATAACAGAAAATTAACAAGGCCAAGAAGACCTCGGTTTCACAGTAAATAAATTAAGAAATGAAATGAAATGAAATGAAATGAAATGAAATAAAATAAAATAAAATAAAATAAAAGGGGTACAAAGACAGGCTAGGCAGATTTAGGAAATCCCCGCAATATAGAGGATGACACTGTGTGACCAATATAATTCAAGTAAGGATCCCAGATCTTATAAAAAGTGTCCAAGGTGGAGTGAAGCATACATGTAATATATTAGGGAATACAGTCCATTATAAGGTTATGCCGCAACTTTGTTGTTGGAGCAGCATCCTTGATCCAAACCTCCTGTGTTTGGTGTTAGTGATAAGAGCATCTGGAAGACCCAGTATAAGGCACATGGGGTCCATCAGTATTCAAACACCAAAAATAGCAGACAGTTCATTTATAATATCAGACCAATACAAATGTAGCTTCACACATGACCAAAGACAGTGAATATAGTCACCAGTTTCAGAGTTACATTTCCAGCAGAGTGGAGAGGAATTGGCATCCATTTTGTTTTTAAGAACAGGTGTTATATGCGTATGGTGCACACATCTTAAGCTGGATGGATTTGGCTCGGTTGCAAGTAGATATATCCATAGCACAAGTCCACACTTCCTGCCAGTCAGCCTCATCTATAAAGATGCCCAAGTCTCTCTCCCAGGCTTGCTTTGTGGGTAGAGAGGTCAGGATTGAATAAAAACTTACCGTAAGAGTTTTATAGAAAACACTGATGTGTTTCTTAGATATCTGTAGAGACAAGGCCTTTTCTACAGGTGAAGTGGCATAGATAGATAGTAAGGTATTGTCCTTTCTGAAGAAGTGTATAATTTGTAAGTACCTGAAAAAAATCACATTTCTGTAAACCATACTGCTGCTGTAGCTGCTGAAAGGATAGTAAGATCTGGCCATTGAATAGATCTCTGTATGGTGAACAGTCCCTGCATACTTGGGGAAACACCCTTTGTCTGTTTTTGTTTTTTAGGCAGCTATTGTTAAGCCTGTTCAGTGTTAGTTATTTGTTATGCTCAGTACATAAAGCTACATGTGATATGAGACTTAAGTTGAGTAGTAATGTGGCATTTTCCACCCCCTTGGAGTTTATTTTTGAAGAGGTTGGGGGTTTATTATGGTTTTTGGTCTGGCTATCCTGCTACTATAGCCAGTGAGCTGTGGCCAAAAGTTTTCTAAGGACATAGCCTGCAATGTTCATGCCAAGAGTGACTTCTAGCGCCCAGTTCTTATCAGGATGAACTAATAATAAGAGCTGAGTGGTGCAGAGCTCTGGTCAAAAGGTGTCACTCACCTCGCTGCCATCACGTGACCCCATCATCAAAGATTTTAATGAAAGTTTGTCAAATTCTCTTGATCTCATAAACAATGAGGATAAACTCTGTTACATTTTAGGAGACTTTAATATAAATCCCTTCAATTATAAATCAGATCCCCTTACTGGGGATTTTCTCAATATTCTTTATTCTAGTTACTTTTACCCTCTCATTTATAAATCTACACGAGTTAAAAAAAAAATCAGCAACTTTGATTGATAACATCTTAACTGACTCTTTGAGTGAAGGAATGAAATCTGGGGTCTTCTATTTAGACTTGTCAGACCATTTCCCCATTTTCCATTACTCCTTAATCAAGGTTAAAAGAGCTAAACATACCAAGAAAACAATGCACAAAAGAATTATGAGCAAGTCAAATATTACAAAATTTGAAGACAAGCTTGCATTTCATGGGATGACCTATATGAGGAAAACAATGCTGAGTTTGCAAATCAACATTTTATGAAAGTTATTAGCTTTAGTTTTAATGAATGTTTTCAAATTGGAAGTTCTGCTAGGAAATATAATCAAGACTTCAGTAAGCCTTGGCTTATAGTTGATTTGTTGACGCTGTTGAGGAAAAAGAATAAACTATACAGAAAATATATCTCAAATCCTACTCCTCTTACCCATGGTGTTTATAAATCCTATAGAAATAAATATATTTATTCCATTAGATCTGCAAAAAAGAAATATTTCAGTGAAAAATTTAAGAGGTGTTCAAAGAGTATCAAAACCATATGGAAAGTGATAAATCAATTGTTGCAAAGAGAAAAAACTGCTCCAGAGCTACCTTCAGTCTTTTTGGATGGTGAAAATTGTCTGAAAAATCCATTAGATATAGCTCAAAAATTGAATGATTTTTAAAAAAATTAATATTGGTTATGAATTAACGAACAAAATATCTGCATGTCATGGTAATCCTCTGGATTTCATTCTGAGACATTTTCCTATTATTTCTTCTTTTAAGTCTCCTGAAATAAGTGACATAATTGATGATCTAAAAACATCTTCAGCCGGTCCTGACAATATTACTGTATTCCTTGTCAAAGAGGTGAAACAGTCAATACTGCAGCCACTTGCTCACATATTTTCTCTGTCTTTGAAAACAGGTGTTGTACCAGAGGATTTAAAAATTGCCAAAGTTATTCATGTGTTTAAAGCTGGTGATCCATGTTGTTTTGATAACTACAGACCTGTATCTATTTTGCCATATTTTCCAAAAATATTAGAAAAAATTATTTACAAAAGGATTCTTACTCATTTATATTCTTATTCAATTCTTTACAAACACCAGTATGGTTTCTGGAAAAAACACTCCACTTATATGGCTCTGCTTCACCTGATTGACAAAGTTACTTCTGCACTTGAAAATAATGAATTTACTAGTAGTATTTTCATAGACTTTTCAAAAGCTTTTGATGCAGTAAATCATCATATTTTACTGGAAAAGATGTATAAATACGGTTTTCATGACACTACATACAAATTGTTAAAAAATTATGTTTCCAACAGAAGATTGTGTGTTTGTGTTAAGGGTTGCTATTCCAACAAAGCCAGACTACTCTGTGGGGTTCCACAGGGGTCCATTCTGGGACCATTATTATTCCTTATATACATTAATGATTTTTACTAATATCTCTAATATCCTCTCTTCAATAATGTTTGCAGATGATACAACTCTAGTTCTCTCTCATTCAAATTTCAGTTCACTGATTAAGGATGCTAATGTTGGTTTTACTGCCTATGCTACATGGTTCAGATTAAATAAACTATCTTTGAATTTAAAAAAATCTAACTTTATCATTTTTAGTGGCAAAAAATCATATCCTGAGGACTTATCTAAAATTACAATTGAGTCTGTTGAGATGCCTCAAGTGTCTTCTACAAGATCCCCGGGAATTATTGTTGATGAGAGTTTGAGTTGGAGAGAACAAACTGACCAGGTTAGCAGAAAAATAAATACATCTATTGGTATAATAAGGAGGGTCAGTCATCTTGTTACCACAAACTGTCTCCTTACCATTTATTACAATTTAATTTATCCTTATCTTTCATATTGTAATACAGTTTGGGCGAGTACTTTTCCTAGTACTCTCTACAAAATCTTGGTCCTCTAGAAATATTTTGTTAGAATTGCAACTCGATCAGAGTCACACATCCCATTAACACCTTTATTTCAAAAACTACAAATTTATGATATCAATATTTCTCAAATATGTGTTTTTATCTATAAGATCCATTCAAGTAAAGGGAATATTCCTGAGCATTTCGAGACTTACTTTAAAGCAAATTCACAGGTCCATTCCCACTCAACTCATCAATCTTCAGATTTTCATTCTCCTAAATTTCTTACTAGTAGAGGTCAATTTTCAACAAGATTTAGGGGTTCCAAATTATGGAATGGCTTTTCCCATCTGGCAAAGAACTGTTCTTCTAGGAAATGCTATAAAAGAAACCTAAAAGATCATTTAACGGTTGTTTTGTAGTTGCTTTTTTCATGTATGTTTCATGTCCATTTTTTACACATTGTCCATTTACACATTACATACTCACATTCTCTGCTTTTATATTGATGTTATTATTTTTTGTTATTATTATATATTATATAATTTGTTACCATTAGCTTGTTATAACTTTTATGCAGTTTTTTTTAATTTTTTTTGTATGTTAATTTTGTGTTTCCTTATAATATTGTGAAATTTTAACATTATTTAAGTGGAGGCTTCAAATAGGCCCACTGGGTTTTCTGCCTCTTCCTGCACTGTATGTTATTTGTATTCTTTGTCAGTATTTGTGTATTTTTTTTAAAACTGTGCTAAATAAATAAAATGAAAAAAAAAAATAATAATAATCAGCACTTCTTTGCAGGAAAATAAATTGTGATTTGCTACAGATGTAGAGTAGTTGAATCCTGAGTCTCGAATGTCTATGACCTGAGGATGAAGACTTTCAAATGTCATGAAAAGGAGAAGGATGTGTTTTGTAGAGGTGGAAAGGTGACAAATGGCTTTCACCCGCCATAGAGAAAGGGGGTGTCCTTCCTGTAGAGTGTCATCTCCACGCTGGGGCAAAAAGGTAAAGAAAGGTGGGGTCTTCCCGACCCTCTGATGGGGGAGCAATGCATTAGGTGAAAGTTGAAGCACAGACACACAAACAGGGCCTCCTGATGATGAGGAGACATGGACATGTGCCTACAATCTCCTCATTCAAGCCACATATATTTTTCCTGCAGCTCTCTATAATCTGACCATTTGTTGGTTGCAGTAATGTTGCCAGGGTCCCGTGGCCTGGAATATTTCACCCCTTGCTAATGATTGCATTTTTACTGATCAGGGCTCTAGACTGCAACCAAAATTTGAGACAGTGCAACTAAATTTTACATTTAGGCAATTTGCCAGTGTTTTGTTTTTTTGTTTTTTTTACACTGGTACGTGGAAGGGGTGAATCTGGGGTCGGCATCAAATAAGTTATGGTTCCCTCCGTTTCCTCTACCCTCACCTGCCTGCAGTCAAGCCTTCTGGTTCCAAACTTGTGTATTAATCAACTTAAGTCACTATACAGTAGGATCTAATCTACAGAGGATTAGATTAAAAAAATAATAATAAAAAAAAATAATCGGAAAAACAATGTTGGTCATTTGTATACAATCACGTTTTGGTTAGTAGTGTGCTCATTGGTCAGGTGTTGACATGTTGACCTATGACCTGAAGGCCTGACGATGCCAAATTGATGTTGCCATCACATCAAAATAAGCGCACACAGGGCGCTGTTTAGCTCAGTTGGTAGAGCGGGCATCCCATGTGCAGAGGCTTTGTCCTCGCTGCAGTGGACTGGGGTTCGACTCCCGGCCCGGGGACCATTTGCTGCGTGTCACTCCCCCTCTCTCTCCCTGTTTCCTGTCTCTCTCTTCAGCTGCACTATGAAATAAAGCCACAAAGGCCAAAAAAATACTTTAAACAAACAGAGCTCACAGTGAGCTAACTTAGCCAAATTCCATGAATTGCAAATTTTGCAGTCGATACATGTGGTGAACACGAAATTTGCAGGTAATGCTACACAGTTAAAACACAACACATTGGTCAAACACAGTGCTAATCTAAGGCATAAAATATGCCGTGACCTATACTCCAACAAAAATGCAACGCCGTTGTCAGTTGCATTGAGAAGGCAAGAGGCTGTTAATCAGTGCGCTGAGGAGGCCAAATTAATATTTGAGTTTAACACAGCCTTTTTCATTGCCAAGAACTGAACTGAACATATAATAATTTCTTTATACATATATACACACATATACATATATATATATACACACATATATATATATATACACACATATACATATATATATACATATACACACACATATACATATATATATATATATATATATACATATACATATACATATATACACATATACATATATATACACATATATATATACACATATATACACATATACATATATACACTATATACATATATATAAATATATATATAAATATATATATATATACTTAATATATATATACTACATATATATATATACATATATATATAATACACATATACACATATATATCACTAACATACTATATAATAATATAACAATATAATATATACATATATATATAATATAATATATATATATATATATAATATAATATAATATAATTATATAATTATATATATATATATATATATATATATATAATATAATATATATATATATATATATATATATATATATATATGTATATATACACTGCTCACAAAAATTAAAGATGCACTTTAAGGAAACACATTAGATACATCAGATCTCAATATGAAGTTGGATATCTATACAAATAACGACAGGGCAATGTCTTAGGAACAAAAGGATGCCAAGTCTTTTAATGGAAATAGAAGTTTTCAGCCTACAGAGGGCTCAATTGTGTAGACACCCTAAAATCAGAGTGAAATGAAGATGTGGCAGGCTAGTCCATTTTTTCAAAAACTTAATTTCTGCAACTCGTGTGGCCCCCACGAGCTTGTATGCATGCTTGACAACGTCGCGGCATGCTCCTAATGAGACGACGGATGGTGTCTTGTGGCATTTCCTCCCACATCTGTGTGAGGGCATTCCTGAGCTGTTGTACAGTCTGAGGAGCAACCTGGCAGCGCCTAATGGACCGAAACATAATGTCCCACAGATGTTCTATTGGGTTTAAGTCAGGGGATCGTGAAGGCCATTCAATTGTTTCAATTCCTACATCCTCCAGGTACTGCCTGCATACTCTTGCCACATGAGGCCGGGCATTATCGTGCATTAGGAGGAAACCAGGACCTACTGCACCAGCGTAGGGTCTGACAATGGGTTGAAGGATTTCATCTCGATACCTTATGGCAGTCAGAGAACCATTTCCTAGGCAGTAGAGGTCTGTGCGTCCCTCCATGGATATGCCTCCCCAGACTATCACTGACCCACCACCAAACCTGTCATGTTGAACGACGTTGCAGGCAGCATAACGTTCTCCTTGTCTTCTCCAGACTCTTTCACGTCTCTCACAGGTGCTCAGGGTGAACCTGCTCTCGTCTGTGAAAAGTACAGGGCGCCAGTGGCAGACTTGCCAATTCTGGTGTTCTTCAGCAAATGCCAGTCGAGCTCCACGGTGCTGGGCAGTGAGCACAGGACGTCGGGCCCTCAGGCCACCTTCATGAAGTCTGTTCCTGATTGTTTGGGTAGAGACATTCACACCAGTGGCCCTCTGGAGGTCATTCTGTAGGGCACGAGCAGTGCTCAGCCTGTTTCGCCTTGCACAAAGGAGCAGGTATCGGTCTTGCTGATGGCTTGAGGACCTTCTACGGCCCTGTCCAGCTCTCCGAGAATAACCACCAGTCTCCTGAAATCTCCTCCATGTTCTGGAGATTGTGCTGGGAGACACATTAAACCTTCTTGCTGCAGCACGTGTGGATGTGCCATCCTGGAGAAGTTGGACAACCTGTGCAACTTCTGTAGGGTTAAGGAATCGCCTCATACTGCCAGTAGAGATAATTACTCAAGCCAAAACCAGCATGAGTGAAAAATCCGCCAAAAAAGATCAAGAGGGAGAAACTTGAAATGACCTCCACATGTAAAACCAGTCCTGTTTTGAGGGTTTTCTAATTGTTGCCACTGTGGTGCACCTGTTGTTAATTCCATGAACACCAATACAGCTGAAAGTGATTAACGATGCCCTCAGCTGCTTAACCAACCAGAAAATTATCAGACAGGTTTAACTGATTTCATGCCAGGCCCAATAAAAAAAGTGTCCCTTTAATTTTTGTGAGCAGTGTATATATTGCCATGTGGTTGTGTCTGCCTGTTGTTGTAGTGGCAAGCTAGGAACGGTCGTTACTTTCAAATTAAAAGCTCTCCACTAAGAACCCAGTTCTAACCTCCAACGGGGTGCAATGTAAAGCTCTTATTTTGAAGACAAATTCATTGTCACTGTTCACAGCCCAACTTCGAGCTTCACGTCACATCACATGTTTACGCCTACCCCAGAGGCAGCTTTTGAAAAAGGAGGAATATTACACCTCCATTTTAGAAAGATAGGCCAGCACATTGCTGCCCTTACCTTGGAGCAAATGTGCTGCCTTTTCTGTCTAAAAAGGGCTATAGTCTGGAGAAATGCTTCAACTCACCTCATGCAGAGCTTTGGCATCCTGCAGGTTCTGCATGCTGATTTTGAAGCCGTAAGAGTTGGCTATACTGGGCCCTTCAATCTGAGAGTTATCCTTCTTTGGCACATTCAAAGCAGCAAACTGGTTCTGTGGAAGAAAGAGAACATGAGAAACATCAAAAGGCAGAGTACACAGGCACAATAAATGAACAGCAAAAACATTCACAGCTCAATTCTAATCAGTGAAGTGGAAAAGAGGCCGACTACACAGACCAACAAGCTGGGGGAATAAGTACATAGAACAGTATCCATGCAAAGCTCTGCACTGCTATTCTTAAGCTGTTTTCCTAACCAGGGAAGGACTGTGGTCTTTGATGTGGAGAGCAGTTGAAAAAAAGAAACCCTTGTGGACTGACCTTGATCTGTGTGGTCAGTAACACTCTTCTCAGTGGGTCTGCTTGGCTTCTCCTTCTCTGCTGGATTCTGTGAGAGACACGGCCCTCTGCAGGAGGAACAAGAACAGTAGGAGCAGAGACAAGTTAAATAAACATTTATATTAGTAGTAGGACTGTATGTAGATGATTTACTGCTACAAGTTAGAATTATTTCAAAGAATTGGTCAGCTATGATAAATTCTTAATCCTCAAACTCCTAAACTGTACAGCTGTTAGTAGCTGATAATACACATTGCAGATTACAGGCAGAATGAAACTACTGGTGTTGTACCCTCAGTTATAGGAGTGCTGCATACTGGCTCCAGATCTTCCTCGCTTCTCCGCCGCCTCCTTAAATAGGGGGTACTGTGAAGGAGGATGGGACTTGTCCTCCCCTCTTCCTTGTTACTAACATGGAGAGGTGAGGGACTAAGACTCTCCCCAAGTCTCTCCAGAGAGTTAGAGAGCCTAGAAGACAGTGGTTCTGGATAGCTTTCACTCTGCCTGTTTTCACTGAGCTGGTCCGGCCTCGAGGAGCTGGCCTGACAGGACTGCTGCCAGGGAGGCAGCTCCGGGGACAATGGAGAAGTGGCTTTGTCATCATCACCATCATCATCTTTTTTTCTGCCCTCCTGCTCAAAATCCCCACTACCTTTATGTGAAACTGGACTCACCTCTGTAGATTTGCATTGAGAACATGTACTCTTCATGGGAGATATGATTAGGGGGGACAGGTAGCGTTTCTTTTTCCTTGGGGTCCTGATACTGCCAAGTCTCTCGTAAAGCTCAACCTTCACAGCTTGACAATGGGAAGCAGTGGGCTGCTCAGTTGTCCCATACCCTTTTTTCAGCAATCCTGTGTCTTTTCTCCCTTTTTGTAAACTTTCATACTGTTTTCTGGCTTCCAGCCACAGCTGCACACGCTCTCTGCTTGGTGGGGTTTTGCAGGGCAGAAGGACGACCTGCTTGTCACTGGCTGAAGATGGATCAAGCTCAACCTGCTCTTTA
Source organism: Acanthopagrus latus (assembly GCF_904848185.1). Lineage (NCBI taxonomy): Eukaryota > Metazoa > Chordata > Actinopteri > Spariformes > Sparidae > Acanthopagrus > Acanthopagrus latus. The sequence continues at coordinate 133,424 of NC_051060.1, forward strand.
TTTCCCTCTGAGACCTCAGCTCCCTGGGCTTGGAAAGTTGAGGTAATAGTTGTGGCAGGATGTGTCATGGCTGAGAAGGCTGTCTTCCAGAAATGAAGGCCTTCCAAAGACAGTTCCCCACTGAACTCTGCAAGCTCCTTTGCCATTCTGGTGCCCACCATTATCTTACGGCCACCGACCTCCCTACACAAGAGACAGACAAGTGTGATTAATCGACTTCCCACAAATCCCATAAATTCAGTTAGTTAAGAATTGTGACCAAACATCTATTGTGTGTGACATTTTACAGTTAAAATATAAATGTATCAGCACTCTCAAGCAGACATTCATTGTTTCTCACTTAAGCACATTGTATGTATCCTTCAAGTCTAACAAAGGTGTCTAATGCATTTCCATGCTCATAAACACTGCTTTTGTTTGGATACTGCTTATTGTTAATGCAGCACATGCACACACTAGTAGTCATAAACTCCATAGAGTATCTGTAAGTAACAACTTACTCATTTATGCAAATATATGTGACAATATATTTGTGTTCAATATAAACTGAGCAATAATATCAGCCATGCTGTTGAATTCGTTAGCCACCATGTCTTGTGGATAGCATGTACGCACAGTTTAAAAGTAATTATTACTTATACTTGTGCTGCTGGTACATGAAGTCTTACATTGGTTTTCCTGGTGCATCAGAGGGGTTGCTGCAGAAGGGCTCCTGAAAGGTGGCCTCTGACATCTCCAGGTCAAGAAGAGTACTGAGGATCTCCTCCCGGCTTGGAGGGGACATGAGAGGCTTGAGAATGTGGGCTCCACCTCCTGCCCCCCGAAGCAGCTGGCTTGCTCTCACCTGTGATAGTGAGCTGATGGAGCGTGGGGAACTACTGGGTGTGGTGGATGATATTACATCAATGCCCTCCAAAAGCTCTCCTGTTGGTGAGCCATCATGGTCGACAAATGACGCAGAACTTAAAGGCAAAGGTAGGACAGGTTCGAAGATAGAAAAGAGCAGCTCTTTCCTCTCACAGTCAAAGTCTTGAAAGGGGCTAAGTGTATGGGCTTTACCTAGAGAGAAGTCCCACTCTCTGCTCTTGAGTTTCTCAGAGTCCAGAAATATAGACTCCCCATTCTCAGGCCTCTCAAAGAGGTCAGGGCTAGCCGGCCTTGCTTTGTGCCAGTCAGAGCCTCTTTGTAGCTCCTCCCCAGAAGCAAATAGCCTATCAAGTTTCTTCTCAAAGCCTAGTGCCTGAGCAGATACAGCTTCCTGGTTGACATCACTCAGGAATTTAACTGGCAAATTTTTATCAGTCAGGACAAACTGACTGCTGCTATATGGGCTGGAGAATTCTGTCTGGTCAATGACATTTATGTCAAAGTTATAGTTGTGTGGGAGCTCTGGTGACAAGCTGTCCTCTATGAAGTTGCAGCTGTCCATGCCTGCGTCTGAAGGAAAGATGGGGCAGTCATCTGACATGTTGCCCTCCTGCTTCACTGACACATTTGGCTGAGTGTTACTTGCCTTGCCTTTCCTGACCCTGGGCTTCTTATCCTTGGGAGTCGTAGACTTTGGGGCCCTGGGTTTCCGAGGAGTGGCGGAGGGAGCCCTTCTGGATTTAGCTGATTTAGCTGTGGGATCTAGCAGTGCTGTAGACTGAGTTATGGCTGTGGAGTGGCTGTTCGCACCAACCACTTGTAAAGGAAGGGCTTGTCCTTGCTGCGTCTTCCGGAGAAGCTGCTTGAGGACTGCCAATCCAGAAGGGGTCTCAGAGAGAGTGGGTATATCCCCATTCTTTGGGCCTGAATGTTGCGAGGCTGCTGCTAGTTGGGCCTCTTTATTGTTTTCCAGAAAGAGTTTTATAGCCAGAGGCGGTGGAGGTGCGGTGCACTCCTGTGAAGCCTCTACCTTTACCACAGTGGTCTGGCAGCCTTGGTGCTTCAGCAGAGCCGCTGCTGTAAAGCTTTGGTTGACCTCCATGATGGAAGTCTCACAGTCCTCAACCTTTGGTTCTATAAACCGAGACTGGGAACTGCCCTGACCACAGCTAATTGTGCACAGTGTCTGCTGAAATGGAGGAACCTCCTGAGAGGAACTCTCAGAAGGAGGCAGTTCATCCTCTGTGAAAAGGAGTTGGGAGCTGTCTTTACATGAGTCATGGCTTTTGGGTTCCTCTGTCTGCTTTTTACGAGACTTTTTTGGTCTTGTGGTGGTGGTGGAATTGTTGGGTTTACCTTTATTTGTAGCTTTAGCCCTCTTCCTCTGCCTTGGACGAGCACCACAACTTTGTTTTGATTTTGCTTTTTTGGGTTCTTCTTCCTCAAGAGGCTTGGTAGCAGACTTATTCACTTTTCTATTAATGTCGTAACATGTCATAGATTTGGTAGATTGACACTTATTCTGAGCTCCTTTGGTTGAAGACACTGTGTGTGGCTTGTCAAAAATAGAACTAAGACATGGATCACTGAGTGGATTTATCAGCTGTTCTGAACTCCTGCTGTCGATTAGAGGGTCACTTGGGGACCAACAGCGTGGGGGGGTTAAGTCTGTAGGGCTTGGGGATCTATCAGACAGGTAGCCCAACTCTACCATGACATCAGTATACTCAATGTCATGGTCATCTCCTAGCTCACAGTAACATGACTGAGGGGGCAATAGAGATAGTACAACGGGGGATCTCTGGCTGCCTTTTATCCTTTTGACCTTTTCATACTGTCTGACCCTAGGTTTAGAGGAATTGCAGACTGTTTTCTTATTTGTGGAGTTGACCTTTGCCTTTCTTTTGGGCTGTTTTTTGGCCTTTGGCTCAGTGATGGGAAACTTAACAGCAGTGGATTCTGGCACTTTGGGCCAAAAATCCTTGAGAGGGGCCAGTTTATTATATTGCTCTAACTTTTCTGGCGTTAGCATCACTAACTGCTCCTCTGCATTCACTTTGGACATCTTCACCATCATGTTTTTCTGTCCTTTGAACCTGTTGATAATAATATATTTGATGATGATAGGGGGTTCCCTCTTGCGCCGTTTCTGGTATTTTACTTCCTGTCCACTTGAGACATTTGTGTCCTTGAGTCGGTCTCTGATTGAGGCAGGGTTTTTATAATGAGTAGCACCTGAGTGTTCTCCATCCTCGCTGTCGTAGATCATCTTGCGTTTAGCCCTCAGGGTGTATTTACTACCAGGCAGTGCTGAAGGTTTAGAAGCTTTTGCTGGAAAATCTTGAAATGGGCTTAACCTATCCTCTGCTTCTTCTTCTTTAGCTTCTTCAGAAAAACTATTAACAGTGGTGGTAGGGTGTTCTGAATGTGGTTTTGTTTGTTCATTTACAGACATCTCCTCCCTTTCAGTCTCCTCCTTTTTTGTGTCCTTTGGCTCTACCTCTGTGAGTGGCCCATCTTTAATTGGCTCAGCCTCTTTAACCGGTTTATCCTCCAAAACTGGCCTCTCTGTGTCTGCAGTCAATGGACACACTGGAAATGTGATGGAGTGGAGGCCAATACTAACTTGGCTGTCAGAGCTAGAGCTTTCAACTATGTTGTTCCTATGTCCCATCATTCCCAGCCTTTTTTTATTCACTTTTAGCCTTGATCTGTGTGGCTGTGTCTGTTCTAGCTCACTGCAGGCATCACCCAGTTTTTTGCTCCCAGTTTTCTTCCTACTGAGGCAGTTGGAGAGGATGACGCTAGGGAAGAACTTGTAGTGCGCTTCCTGCTGGGCCACTATGGTCCTCTCTGTCTTATTTTCCTGATAGTCCTCATACCTGATTTTGAGTTCACCAACATCGCCCTCCTCACTGTCCTGGCCCATTTCTTCCTCCTGAGGATCAAGAAACTCATCCTCCTCCAAGGGGGATGGGGAGGAGGAGATGTTCCTCAGGATGGGGCTTTTACTGTCCTTCTGACTCAGTTCCAGCTCTGTCTTGGCTGAGCAGTTTCTCAGCTCTGAGTAGCAGAGAGAGAAGGTCCTGTGGTTCTGAAGAATGGACAGACAGTTTGTTTCTACATTCTTTATGCTGCCATACTTCTTTCTGTTTTTGGTGACCCTTCTGTTTCCAAATCGGAAACTTTCTAAATCTGTCTTATCTAAAGTTTTCTTTTCATAGGTGTACAGGGGTCGTATGTCCTCTTTGTCAACACAGATGGGTGACACCTCAGGGTGACTGGCTATCTTACAGGGAATGGGGTGTTTGACTGGTGGGATGTAGGGGATTTCTTTATTAACTTTGAACCCTGTTGAACATTCACTACTGCTGTCCTGGCTGCTTTTTGATTGAAAGTGTTTGTCAAGAGGTTGCTCTGTGTCCAGCACATGAAGTGGTCTGTGTTCAGACTGCTTGCACTCCAAAAGGGTCTTAGCTGAGGAAGGTGGCTCCCTGGAGAAGGGATTCCTTTTCGCCAACATCTTTTTTGTAACGATGACAGAAGACTTAGATCTGGAGCCACTGTCCGTTAAGGACGAATCTAGATATACAAAAGAAGAGAAGGCACCTTAATAAGAGGTACAGCGGCACGGGTACAATACTTTTTACACTTCATATTAGTTTCTCTCCATATCAAGATTAAACATGATCTTTTTCTTTTTTTTAGTGCAGCTTAAGAGGGTGACAGGAAATAGGGAAAGAGGGGGAGTGACACACAGCAAAGGGACCCAGGTTGGGAGTCAAACCCAGATCCTCTGCAGAGCCTCAGCACATGGGACAGCGCCCCAAACATGATCTTTTTAAAAAACTTCAGGTTATTAGTAATTAATAGAGAAGATCTTGATCTATATTCACAAATTATCTTAAGGCTAAGTGAGAATACCTACATACCCTCATGATAGAAGAAGATAAGGAAGAAGAATTAAAACAAGCATCAGGGAAATTTAAGTGCTGTCTCAGGATGTCTCAACAGAAAGATGACTCACCACTGCTCTCATCTGCGGCCCCGTCAAGTTGGGGGATTGATAGGTTGGCGAACAGAGAGTTGTTCCCACTCCACTCCATATCTTCATCAGAGGACTCCTGCTGTTCGTCACTGAGGGCGTCCTCTGGCTCCTTTACACCAGGCCTGTACACATGGGAATGACACTGATTAAACATAGCACAGGCACAGTTCACTGTGGATGACCTTCATCTGTCTGCTTAGAGTCTATTGGAACGTGCTCGTACTTAGTTGGACAACTGGATATATCTATGTCATGTCAGAAAATCGGGTCAGTTGTCTTTAAGCATAAGCAGTCCCGTCATCAGATCTCCCACGTGGCTTCTGTCAAAAGATCTGTTATAAACAGTGAGTTTTAAAAGTTTTAACATCTGCAGGAGTGGAGGAGTTTTCAACATATTGTGGCTAGTAGTCTTGACTGAGATCACGCTATAGATTTAATTCTGACCTTGACTGCAAAACAGACCTTATTATTTGCATCTTCCCAGAAGACTGCAGGTCTTCTGAATTTTAAAGAGAAAATATTCAGAAGACTGCACTTTTTACAAATATTGCATGCAATTTCCAAGACTTATATGTTTGAGGACCATCTTGTTTGATAAATCTTTTTTTTTGAATTGTCAATAGACCCTAACCACTTGAAGGTTCCTTGTATGTAATGTAGTGTTGTCACGATACCAACATTTTGGTATCGGTACCAGTACCAACATGTATTTTGATGACTTTTGATGACTTTTCGATACTTTTTCAAATAAAAAGAGAACATAAAAAATGTCATTAATGACTTTATTTTAATAGAAAATCTTAGAACAATAAAATATTAATCAGTAAATGAAATAAAATACCACAAAGACAAGCTTTTCTAATGCACACAATTAAAATAAATAAAATAAAAAATGATTCAAAACACTAACATTCTCTTATTGCACTCAAAACACTTTTAGAACAGTGAAATAGAATTCAAAATACTAGGCTTTTCTTATTGCACTCAAAAAACAATTTGAATAAATAAAAAATATAAAGTTAGAACAATGAGAACAAGTTAGCAACTGTAGCAGCAAAATCTCTTATTTTTCTCTCAACATTATGTCCCTTCTCCCTACTCCCTCTCTTGCCTACTACTGGGTGGCAGATTCTTTTGGAGTAGACTATCTACTGAGTCTGACTCAGGCTTTTTGTCTTGTTGAGATTCTTGGCCAAGAAAACCAAAATGTCTAGGTGTTCCGCACTCAATCTAGAATGCCTTGGACTACAGACATTTCCAGGTATGCTGAAGACACGTTCTGATGCACAGCTTGATGCTGGAATGCACTTATAATGTTGTGCAAACTGAGCCAGGATGGGAAGATCAGCCTCATGTTGACCCCACCAGGCTAGGGGGTCCTGTGCAGCACTTACATCTCTTAACTGTTCATAGTCGGTCATCTCACGGTTTAGTTTGTCTTTAGGTGTTGTCAGTGTGGATGAATCTTGTCCTGTTGAACTGTCTGCTCCCCTCTTTTCCAAGGTGATGGTGTAGAGCAGACTTTTTAGATCACTTCTTTTTTTTTGCTACAGCACCTGCTGTTGCTCTGCTCTCTGCTCCTCTGAAAGCAGAACTGTGTGAGCTTTTAGGAACAGTTCCTCTTTAACTTCTTTGTCCATTGTAACAAATGTGCTTTTAAATCTGGGGTCTAGGTAGGTGCAGATGTTCAGTGACATCTTAATGTTGTGCTCATCATATCAAAGTTGTCATGTCAGAGTCTTTTGGCATCAAGAACCATTTTTTTCTGTCATCAGCTAGAACTGCACAGACTGCTTGCTGCTGCTCACAAAAGCGCTCCACCATATCATAGGTGGATCCCCATCATGTAGGCTCATCATGAATTAGCTTGTGTTGTGGTAGCTTTAAAGATGTTTGTTTTTCCTTCAGCTGCCTTGACATTTTATTAGATCTTGAGAAGCCTGACACTGTCTTACGTAGCCGGGACAGACAGCTCGCCACACGATCAATTTCTATGGCCTTTTTGACTGCCAAATGCAAATTGTGGCCAAAACAGGGAATCCAGAGGTGGTTGGAAATGCCTTGCGGTTGTTGGTAGCATTGTCTCCAGACATTTTTGCCATATCAAGGCCCCAGGAGTCCATGTTGACATCTTCCAGGACCTCTTTCAGAGTGTCTGCTGTGGTGTCAGACTGCAAAGCGAGCATTCTATACACCAGGACTGCATTTCCCAGGATGCTGTAATGAACTGCAGAGTTACAGCCATGTAGGAACTCACAGCTCTGATTGTCCAGATGTCTGTAGTGCAGGAGAAGAATGGTTTGTCTGCCAGCTGTGCACTAATTATTGACCTTGTCTCTTCATATGTTTTTGGAATTGCATTGTACATGAAGAAATTCCTTGAGGGGTGGTCCTATTGTTTGTCCAGCTGCTGAATAAGGTTTCTGAACCCAGCCTTTTCAACTGTATAAACTGGCACTTGGTTCATGCAGATGTATTCGGCGACTGCTCTGTTCAGCCTTTTAGCATCTTTTGAGTCTTTTGCATATTTTGTATGCTGCTCAAAAACAGCCCAAAGAGTAGGTTGCCTCTGAGTGGGGGCACTGGGTGGGGTTACTCTATCCGGACCAGAAGCACCAGACCAGAAGAATATAATTAAGGTGATACATTTGTCATACAAGCTGAAGCCTTAATTACGTTGAAATACATAACCTAAAAAATATTTTCATTAGATATAGCCTGTCTTAAGCAGGACCAATGTCTTTAAATGGTATGTTACTAGTCTTTATAACATATCAAATGGCTAAATGTGTATGTAAAAGTTTGTTACTTTATAAAGATTATGCATGTATGCATTTACAGCTCTGGAATAAAATTAAGGGACCACTTCAGATTTATTGTAAATCAGCCTGTCTACATGTATAGAAAAAAAAGTTTAAAAATCACTGTGAAAATATAAATATAATAATATAAATATAAAAATATAATATAAATAAACCAGCTCTATTTTTTTTTCTTCCAGAGCTACTTTTGTTAAGAGCGAAGGGGGTGGCACTTGCTTTTAGCACTCCATGTGGCTTTTTTTCATGAGTAAATTACCTGTCGTTCCCTGAGCTCAGTGTGTAGTTCTGCCATATCGCACTTCGCGCCCCTGGTTTGTCCACAAGTTGCAGCGTGGTGATGGTTGCAGCAGCTATTCTACTCTCTCCCTCTCCCTCTCTTTCTCCCTCTCCAGTGTCTCTACTCTCTCCAAGCTTTGCTCCTGCTCCGTTTGTTGCTCCAGTCCACGCTGCTTGCTCACTTGCTAGCTGTTTCCTCCAGCTTGCTTGCTTTTTCTTTTTTTCTCCCCAAGCTCCAGCTTGCTCCTCGACCTCTCAGCTGTAGTTACAATGCGGTGACGTCACGTGGCGAGGTCGCTGCGCTGTTACGGGCGCTGTTACGGGCGCTGCCAGCGGCGCTGCAACTACAGGTCCCATCCAAATGCATTATAGTACGGTTTTAAATGCCTCAGTACCCTGGTACCAAATTTGTACCAGTATACCGAACAACCCTAATGTAATGTAATGTGGGGATGGAAGTCATTGCTTTTAGTTGCACAGAAATGATATTTCAAGCATGAGGTAAAGCATCAAACAAGAATAACAAACTCAACCCGTGTCTGCCTGATCCGACATTGTTTTGTACAAAGATGTCTCTCTACATATGCAGAAAGAAACAAATGATCTTGTTGTTAATTTCTTTCAATTGTGTAAGCAAAAATCACCCTCCAATACCTGACCAGACACTGGCTTGCTATAAATACTTAGTGCTTTATAACATATTTTTGTTGGTCCAAAGAAAGGACTGAGGTTTGTTGCCCAACCCTGATCTGCATAGGTTGCATATTCATTTATCTTTTAAAGTGAAGTGTTTCTGATGAAGATACCAGGTACAGAACAAAAGGATTTTTCACTCACGCAACAGAGACGAACTTGCCTTGTTGAGGAGGAGTTTTCAGCAGGCTCGTTGTCCCATCGCTGTGACATGATCATGCTGAGCTCAGCCTCTTCCTTGTCCAACTCTGGCCCCGCCTCCTCCTCATCGCTGTTACAGTGGTCTCTCTTGGCTCCAGGAAATGACTGGGACTGGGAAGTCTGCCAAACTGGAGTTCTGCAGAAACCATCACCTTCCAGGCCTGCCAGTAATTCAATGATGGCACGGTCTTGGCTGCTCTCTGCAACATTTTAAAAGACATTACACCAGGTAGCTGCAAGCAAAAACCCAATTTCCCAAATTAACTGATTTAGTCAAAGATGGATTAAAGGGGCACTGTGCAGTTTTACGAAATTCAAACTTAGAATTTACAAATCTACAACAACAATAAGGTAATAATACATGAATACAGAAATATTCATTTTTTAGGTCAATTTGTTTATTCAGTTTATTCAGTCATGAAAACAAAGACAGTTTGTTTTTTTAGTTTGTTTAGGCAGGAAAAAAGCAAATGAAGCTCTGTCTCTGATTAAAATGTCTTCCCCAAAACTAGCTACTACCAGGCTATTTGTATGGTATCTCCCCCCCCAGCCCCTCCTTATTTACAGGCTTTTGGCACAGTCACCACTTGTCCCCACATCCTAACCAGGATTTTTTTCAATTAAATGTATATTTTAGACACTAAAAGGTAAAGTAAGTGAGCAGAGTACAGCTGTGTGCGTATCAATGAGGCAACCATACCTAACAGGGGTGAGTTGCTGGATGTCTGGGAGAGCGGGAGGAAGGTCTGACTGTTCTCCAGGAGACTCAAGATAGCTTCCTCATCTACAACGGCCTCCTCTGGGATTTTACCACTGGTCCTCACAGTGTCTGCAGAGAATAGTACTGTTAGCAGCACTGAGACATCACACATTTGCATAATCTGAAAAGGGAGGTCCATCAACACAAACACCAATCAAGCCTCTGTGCTCCTGCGGGAGCCTCAGTAGAGAGATTAGCCCTAGAACACAGATTCTGCATTATTGCTGCAATGAAGGCTCATCTTTACTCTGCCTTTGTTTGTTCACACTGAACCAAGCAGCGTTGGCATGAAACCGTTCCAATATGTAATTTCATACAGCATGATGGCATTGTGGAACCAAAAGAGGCATGATGGTGCACATCATAATGTTAAGATCAGTGTTTATACACGATTCCACTTATAAATCTAAACATGTATCTGCCGACTGCTTATATATGGATGCTGTTGTGACTGAGATCCTGACCCAACATGCATCCTGGAAAGTGACAGTTTTTTTTTTCTTTTTTCTCTAAATTACATAATGTCATAATCGCCATCATTAAATAGCAGACCCTTGCAAAGAGGGATGCTTCTTTCCCGAAGGGAGTCCTGACCGTTCTATTGTTTTATTTATTTTATTTTTTAGTACAAGCTTCCAGAGACCGCAACTACAAAAGGCAATAGTGGAAGGAGACAAAGGCATGGTGGGTTGTAGTTTTTTGCTCTGAATCCTGACATATATTCACCAACAGTCAACAGCAGGAGCCACTAGGCTCTGCTGCTAGAGACAGATGGTGTTTTTTGGACATAAATGTGTCATAGAGTCAGTAGGACAGACAAGATGACAGACTCTTCTCCATATATAAATTCTGCATTTCTTTTTACCATATTACGGGTCCTGTAATGTTGCGGAAATTCATGTGTGTGGGAAGTGTGGGAAATTCATCCATCATTTGACGAGTGAAGGATCTATTTAGCTGTCAGACTGTGAACACTATCAGACTGAAACACTCTTATCCCGATTTAAACCCAGACATAGTAGGAGCAAGAGAGAAAGCAAATGTCACTATCAACAGCTGCCTCTACTGTCCAACACACAATCAGAGAGGCAGGGCCACATGAAGACATAGGAAACAAATGCACTTTGATGACGAGGTCAACCATTAGTAACATTAATTATTTTAAATCATCTATTCGCTTTTGTCCAAAGCGACTAACAATAAGGTAGTCTTCTCCCTTTCAATAACTCCAGACATAAATTGTGATAAAATAAAGCTAACTAGAATGGCAGTCCTGCTAGATTGGGATTTTCATTCCACTAACTCATAGATACCAGTCACCTAAATATGTCTGATGTTTTTCAAACAGATCAATACATTATTCCCTGATAAGAAATGTAATGATTACTTTGCTATTAAGGCAAAAATGACTTATTCAGTAAAGAGTAAAGGTAATCCTTCAGATAGAATTTCAGTAAACAAAATCAATTGCATATATAGCATATGACCAATATAATGTAAGCAATGGCCAGACAGTGTAAGACACCACCACAGATGTTATCAGTGGGTCAAATCTGATGCAATATTATAGAAACAATCCGACAATGAAGCCCCCTCAACATCCATTTAGTACTGGCTGACGGTAGTCAAAAGGCTCCAGAACAGCTGCTAATAGAACCTTTCCATTGTCAAAAAAGCCCTTTTAAGATAGAAAAAGCAGCACATTTAATCCAAGGTAAGGGCGGCAATTACCGGCCTGTCTTTCTAAAACCGAGGCGTAATGTTCCTCCTTTTCTAAAAGCTGCCTCTGAGGTAGGCTTAAACATGTGACGTGATGTGAAGCTCAAAGTTGGGCTGTGAACAGTGACATAGAATTTGTCTTCAAAATATAGAGCTTTACATCGCACCCGATTGGAGTTTAGAACTGGGTTCTTAGCAGGGGCTTTTAATTTGAAAGTAGCGACTGTCCTTAGCTTGCCGACACAACAACAAGCTAATACAACCAACAGCTACAGAGACCGAGGAGACTAGAGCATCTCCTGGATCTCAGCAGCTGTCCAGTTGTTCATCTTGATGTCCGCAGATGAAGTGATGGACTGACTGCTGTGATCAGCTGTTTCTTGGTTTTGAAACTCCCCGGCTGTGGGTCGCACAACAGTGTAGGTCATAGACACCTCCGCCCATCTCACGCAGAGGCCAACACATTTCCGCCTCGTTTTTAGATAGCAGGCGAGGCGGAAATAAGTGTACCCTCCGAGGCGGAAAATTGGCAGACCAAAACAGACCCCCAATTTGCCACCCTCTGTCTAAAACCGCGGACTGAGCTGCCAAAAGGACGGGCAAATTTGCGGCTTGGTGCTCTGTCTAAAAACAGCTGAAGTCAATCCTGGTTGCACTGATTTAACGTTACTCTTCCATTAACCGTTTTACCATGTACGGTTGTGGCAAGCTGCACCCAGTATAAGTAAGGGATAATGCCCGACGAGGTGTCCATAATCAGGAGTTAATCAACGACGTGACGATTGCCTTCAGCATTCACACTATTCTATTGTTCTATCGCTCTTCTCATTTATTTATTATTCCAGATTCTGTAGTTTTTCAGCATGCATCTCCTCCTACAAATTTTGTGCTAAAGAAGCCATTCAAATATCAAAATGTGCAGTTTTTTACGGACATTACTGCTTGTATTTTTTGTTTTTCTACCTCTTATACTTTTGGAAATATTCAGCTTTTTCTGCAAAATTTTGCCCATTCATCCTCATGGGGAATTTTTCAAATTTCATTCTGCTATAACTTCAATATACGTTCAGCTATACATACTTACATAGCTATATGCACTTTTCAGCTTTTTCAAATATTTTTTTTCAAAAAAAAAATTTACATTGAAATAATAGGAAAATCTTCAAATCCTCTTCAAAACTCATCGCCTTTCAACCTCTTCTTCTCCCTCATACTTTGAGCTAGAGACACTATTTAAACTTTAAAAGAGTCACAAAACCTTGAACTATTGGGCTTGTATTCAGTTTTTAAAAATCTTGCATGGTTTTGAAATCCTCGCAGTTTAAGTTTTAAGGATTTTTAGCTCCACTTCTGATTTTATAATGGGTGTGTATTGCGTCAGCTAGAGTGCGTGAGCACCAACTGCAGCAGCCCAGAATGTAGAGCAGCTGGAAAAAAATGGGAGAAAAATTCTTTTCAGCTTGATTTGGATCCCACATCTTGTACTTCACATAGACAATATATGCATAGAAATTAAGGAAGGAAATCTTGTTGGCTTTCAGCTGTTGGTCTTAATTCAGATGTGGGACTTTTGGTTTGGGATTTAGAAGCCCAAGAGCAACAAGAAGTCAAGCAGCTCCCCCATAAGCTGCAATGTTAATTTTGAGTCGAAATTTCTGGTGAAGAGCAGACGGTACCTGTACTGTCTCTCGCTCTTGTGCCCTCATTTCTCACTTTCCAGAAATAAAAAACAACACGAGTGCATTCAGCCATGTCTCCTCTCACTCAACATATAGATATTTTGGTGACAACCATTACAGTTTTTTCAAACTGGGAGGCATTTTCCCATTCATCCTTATGGGGAATTTTTCAAATTTCATTCTGCTATGACTTCAGCGTAGAATAAGCTATTCAACTATTAAAATGCTCAGCTTTTTAAGTTCTTCCAACGTAATACAGCTTTTTATCTTTTCAACTTCTTTTTCTAAACAAAATTTAACACTGAAGTAAATGGGAAAATCTTCAAATCCTCTTCAAAACTCATCGACTTTACACCTCTTCCTGTCCATACTTTGAGCTAGGGATACCATTCCAACTTTATAATATATAAATATTTTGGAGATAACCAATACAATTTTTTCAAAAATCCCTGGAGTTTGGCAGGTGTTTTCCAATTCATTCTTATGGGGACATTTTCATCTTTGGCTCTGCTCCTGCTCCAGCATGTGTGCAGCCATTTTAAGCTCTTTCTGCCTTTATCCTTTAAGCTTTTCAGTCTTTTTTCACTTTTTAAGCTCTTTCTGCCCTCTTACTCTACAACTTTTCGGCCTTTTCAGTCTTTTTTCACCTTTTTAAGCTCTTTCAGACCTCTTACTCTTCAGCTTTTTAGCTTTTTCAGATATTCATCTTTCTGCCTTTTCAATTCCTTCAAACATTCCGCTTCATGTTCAGCTATGAAAATGTTGAAGTTTTTAAACTCTTTCAACCCTCTTCAACTTTTCTGTCTCTTCATCTATCAAAAATATTAATCTTTCTGCCTTTTCAACTCCTTCCAACATTACGCTTTATGGTCAGCTATGAAAATGTTCAACTCTTTAAACTCTTTCAGCCCTCCTCAGCTTGCCTTTTCATCTTTTAAAAATATTCACCTTTGTGACTTTTCAGCTTTTTTATACATTCAGCTTCATGTTCAGCTACAGAAACTGTTCAGCTATCAATATTCTCAACTTTTTAAGCTCCTTCGACCTTTAACTTTGCAACTTTTTCAGCTTTTCAAGTTTTTCAGCTTTTCGGCAGTAGGTTCAGCAGATTTCGCTTCAGCCTTCAGCATTCATATGGTATCTTCGAAGGAAATACTAATTTTTCTAGTTTATATTTGCATGTGTTCTACAATCAAAATATAAAGTTTTTCACAAGCCATAACTTAGTTTCCCTGGTAATGCCTGAGGGTTTGACTGATACCTGGAAAAATCATTACTCTCCCGCAAGATTCTTATGCAACGGAAACGTTGTTCACTCCTCCAGTAAATAGGACGGACCATAGATACGACTTGGCAACAGGAGATATTCTAGTCCAATGAGCGATGAGCTCGAAAGCTAACGCTATGCTAGCAAGATTCAAAGTCAATAACATTGCGAACGGTTGACAAACCGTAAATATCATGAACAAATGATCGGCCGTGTGTAACGTTACTGTGGCCACAGCCTGAAGTACAGAGTTGAACAGTGAACGGGATGTGATATTATTCGATGTAGAGGGGAATTGTACTTTCTGCAGCTTGTGTGTTACAGTCGCCACCTAGTGGTGTTCAGAGATAGGACACTGAAAGACTGACGGACTGCACTCAGTGTTGGAAATAAAATATTCAGATTTGATACGCCAGCTAGCGCATTGATTTAGAATGGTGAACAGACAATTTGACTGGAACTACTTAGTAGGTGTCCATATAGCAGGGGTTCATAGACACTGCTGGGGAAAACCCAACATTTCCTAGTGTAGCTGCTTCATAATAAAGGCTTTTACATAACTAAATAACAGGGAACTTATATTGTGAAGAATTTATACATGATAATCATCAAATAAGTGGAGCTTTTTTAGCAGCCATTCTTTAACACTGCATTTACTGCACTGCTCTGCATGATTAACAGCTGCTCTGCTGATCACCACTCAGCATGTCATCAGTAACAGACACAGGTTTAAGCAAGTAGCCCTGTTGTCATGGAATCGCAAATCTCTGCCACGCTGGACAGACAAGTCAAACCAAGTCAAGCAGAACAAGTACATGTGTATGGAAAAGCTGTATATGGACCCTGAGGTGAGACTGCGATGTCTGCCTTTTTCATCTTCCATCGTTATGAATGAAGTGTGAACATCTACAGTACATTTAATGTGCTGTTGATGATTTGCTCTTCCCTTTACTCAGCCTTTATTCCAAGTGTCTTTTCAAGACCTTTGTTGATATCCAAGTCAGGTTCTGAGGATAGAAGGCGTTATGGCTTCTACACATTTTATAGCCAGTTCATATTTTGGGCTAAAACAGACTTGACTTTAGGACAGTCATAGGGTTTCCTCACCTGGCCATGAGTCCCTGTGCACCTCCACAGCATTAGAGGGGGTACATGGCAGTTCCTCAGGGGTCAGGGGGTCAGAATGGAGGGTATGTTCACTGGGAAAATGTTCTTGGTCCTCCCTGTTGCAAACAGACAAACTTTGGGCCCTGGGCAGAGAGAGACAATTAAGAAGTGTCATTTGGTCCTTGGAGGATTCTCGGAGGCTCAATCATTACTATTAAATGCAACACAGAAAACAAAGTATAAAAGACACGGACATATCACATTAATGCCTGAGTGCTCCTTACATGTGCAAGGGAACGATGGAGTCATTTTCCTATTTTAGACGTGTGTGAACATGAGTAGTGCTGTCAGTTTGGCTCTTACCTGATACACAGAGAAAAGGACCTTCTGCTATCTGCCCTCATGCAGTCATGTTTTATTAGCATATATGTGCAGTGGGTCTTAATCAGGGAAGTGCTATGTTTACTCTGTGTGTGTGGAGGTGGTGTGTTATGGCTCTGTGAGTCTGTGGGTGGCTGGATGTGTTGAGAGTGTCACATCCCTGTCTGGTGTGTGTGTGTGTGTGTGTGTGTGTGTGTGTGTGTGTGTGTGTGTGTGCGTGTGCGTTTGCATGGGTGAGTGAGAGAGTGAGAGAGAGAGAGACAGAGAGCATGAGAGGGAGTATAGCCTTGTGGTGTCTGTTTGTGTGCTAGAGAGGAAATATGAATGGAAAATGGGCAGGCAGCCAAGTTGGGCTTTGTCTCCCTCCAGATCACTCTCAGCTACAAGCTGCCCATCATGCTCCCTTACCCATACTGGCCTGCTCCATCGCCTAGCAACTCACTACTTAGTGACTATGAAATATTGAAATGTAGACCACGCATACGGCCACTGCTTGCAAATGGAACAAATTTCACTGCAACAGTGATACAGAGGAATAAAAGGTGCTACTACTGAACTGTTCCAGACTTTTTACAGTTTTGATTAAACTGCAGACACTTGACACGCCCTCACATGCCCTCAAGCTACTGATTCTATACCCTGTTACTCCAGTGGCTACATGGTAAACTTTCAGCAGATCATTTCAAGCTTAAAAACATGTTTGATGAAACAGGCTACAGACAGTAGGGTTGTCTGTGTAGACCAGTGGTCCTCAATAGGCGGCCCCCAGGCCTCCTATTTGTGGCCCCCGAACTGTTATTCCTTCATTATGTGTTTTGGTTGGGTCAGTATGTGTATACCGGGACTTGTCTCCATGCCAACGATACACAGACAGCTGGGTCACTCACTGCTATGAGCGCAATTTTTCCCAAAGTTTCACTTTCATTTTTGGAGCAGCCGACATCATGCTGGCTGTTGGAGCCTAGATTGCATGAAAATGGCATGTTCCAAGTTCACTGCTAAAAGAAAAGTGGACAGTGAAAATCGGTAATTCAGGAAGAATGGACTGAAAAATGTGTATTCATTCTCCCTCCAACCAACACAAGACCTCTATGCTCTTGTTACATCTACAACACAACAAAAAGCAACAGAGTGCTCACTTAGAGTGGTGTGGATTTTGGGTAAGCAAAAAAAGCCATTATCAGATGCAGAAATGGTAAAATAATGCATGACTGAAGTGATGGACACAATGATTGAAGGCAAACAAAAACAGGAAATATTCAGCTATGTATTTTAATTCATGTAAAAATGGAAATGACATTTTATTTTAGCTTGTATTTTTGTGGTCCTTTTGAATGAAAAGGACATTTTTGAGCATTACAATACTATTGCATGTGGCCTGACTGACCTCAATTACTTGGACCTTTGAGTCATTGAAAAAAAATCTTTGTGGCCCTTTAAGGTTTGTATT
Organism: Acanthopagrus latus; assembly: GCF_904848185.1. Classification (NCBI taxonomy): domain Eukaryota; kingdom Metazoa; phylum Chordata; class Actinopteri; order Spariformes; family Sparidae; genus Acanthopagrus; species Acanthopagrus latus. The sequence goes on from NC_051060.1 coordinate 150,694, forward strand.
TGAGTACCTCTGGCATAGACAGACAGGTGAAGCTGCATAACACCATGTCTGAGTTCAGCAGCAGCCCAGAGGAATAAAGTAAACACTCCTGTGGAGGCAGCCCACACAGGAACAGCACCGGGACAGGATAAACCAAAAACAGACATGACAAATGCTAAACTACATTTAATGAGACATCACAGCCACATGGTGACACTTTTATTTTAAATGATGAACTGACTGAACCTGTCTTGCTCTAAATGATAAATTCCACTAGGTAGTGGGGTGATGAATGATGAAAACATTGCTGAATATATGAAATCAATGTGTTCGGACTTATAGATCAGCTGGCATGTTGTTGCTCTCCCACAGCCTGACATTAGGATGCCAGCAAGAGAGATATTACTGCAGCCTCATTGTCATTCAGAGACTTTGTTCTGCTAGGCCATGTAAGGAAAAGCCTCCAGAGAAAGTCAGCATGCACAACTGCATGTGACACTGTCTGGCTGTCTCTTAATTAGTCTGCTAGCTAACGAGGGGACAAGGGATGGAGCCTGGCAGGCGCTGGGAGATTACTGCAGCGATTAACACATTTCACCATGTAGCCAAGCTGGTCACACAAGAACGGCAGAGAAAGTGCTGATCAAATTTTCCATTACTAACATATTTTAAAGTGTTGAGTACCAACAATATACAGTATATTTAAGCCATGAGGTAGCTGAATACAATGACTAACTATGTACAGCGCTAAGGCTGATGATAGTCCTGCCTGACCTCCCATAACCACTGTCAGGAAGTGACAGAAGGTGTGTGTGTATTAACAGAGGGTGACCGACACAGTCAGGCAGTAAGGACGAACACACGCATGGTTGTGTGTCGAAACTGCAGCCTCGCTCCCCTGTTTCTGTCTGATATCAGAGGTTAGGGAATAGAAGACATCTGGATCTGATCTGATGCAGAGGCACGCATGGCTGCCGAGCCAAATGTACTCTTATTTATAACAGGAAATTCTTGCTGCCTGTACACTGTGGGAAAGGAGGGGGGTGGGGACGCTCTCTCTTTCCTAATCTTTCCACACTCATTTTCTATCTCCACCTACCTTGCTCCCTCTGTTCTACCCCCACTCTCTCCATCCCTCCTTTCCATGTCTTCAACCTGCCCCCCCTCACTGTCCTGAGTGGATAGTGGAGACAAAAGGCCTCACACTGCCATTGGCATGCAGGGATCCTGCGCCAATTCTCCACCTCTTCCTCTGTGTGAAAATATCAGATGCGGCGAGGGGTGAAACTTCGCTCTGCCGCTGATCCGCCTCTGGAGGTAGTATCAGGGCCGTATTATTTGCGAACCTAACCAGTGTGAATGGATAAGCTGGCAGTGTGGAGCGAGGGCACGTCGATCATACACTCTGTCAACTGCACAGATCCTTCATTCAGTAAAGAGAAATGTCCCACAAAGCAACGTTACATGACCAAACAAAAGTAATGTAGTAACTGTAACCGTCTTTGGCAACTTATTCAAGGAAAAAAATACCACAGCTGTACATGGAGATGCGTCTGTCCTCCCACCTGTCCTACCAACTCTTCTCACCGAGCGTTTGTGAAGAAAATAAATCACCGCGACCTTCAGCCCTCTAGACCGAGACTTCAGGGGACTTTACCCAGAAAACATCCTCCATCCCGGCAAGTGACAGAGTCAGACAGGTCCTGATTATTGATGGCGATTATGTAATTTAGAGTGAAAATCATAACTTTGACACTTTTCAGGATGTTTGGTGGGTGCATTATATCTGCAGCGGCCATTTGCCAATTTTCCGCCGATGGTGAGTCACACAGAGCGAAAAATCTAGCTTCCGCCTTAAAAATAAATTGCTGTGTAATTCACACAGAAAGTCAGTGCTGCAGCGACTAAAGAGGCGTGACGGTACACGACTTCATGATGATGACGTCGGTGTGTTTTTCGCGGACAGTTAATCATATGGATGCTGTTTATGTGGTGATTGAGATCCTCCTGACCCATCAAACATCCTGAAAAGTGAAGAAGTTAAGTTTTTCATGCTAAATTACATTATCGCCATCAGTAAACTGGAAGCTGTCTGACGCTCTCACTGGCAAGAACAGATACAGTTTTTCGAACGAAAGTTCACTTAAGTCTCAGTCCGGAGGGCTGACCGTCAGTGATTTATTTTCATCACAATCACTTGGTGAATTACATTTTTTTCCAGTGATAGATGCAGTTTTTCGGGCAGAAATGTGATTAAGTGGGCGCAAAGTGGGCGCTTTTCCATGTAGCTGTGGTTTTTCTTCCTTATATAAGTTGCCAAAGACAGTTACTACATCACTTTTTTTTGGTCATCTAACGTTGCTTTGTGGGAAATTTCTAGTTATTAAATTGAGAGAGGGACCTGTGCAGTTATCAGATCGTCCGATTGACACGCCCTCAATATATGTTCACACTGGCTCAGTTCACTAATAATGCGGCCCTGATATTACCTCCAGAGGCTAATCAGCACTGGAGCAAAATTTCACCTCTTGCTGCCTTCAAGAGATTCACACTGAGATGGTGGCGGGTAATTGGTGCGCTAACTCCGAATCCAAATGCCAGTGTGAATGGGGTTAGTGACATGATGCCAAGAGGCACAGGGAAAGCTACAGCTACAGCTACATTAAAGTTCATTGCAAAAAAACTTGTACTGGATATGGTCTGAAACTGTGGGAAACTTGTTGGACCAATGTGACTGTATGTAAGTGTAAGTACGTTGTGCTTGTTTTCAAACACCTTTCTTTGAGTCCCAGCCTTTTCTTCACTGGCTTTCTGCCTGACCTAGAAATACATTTTCAAATCAAATTTGTCCTGAAACATCAGTCCCGTCCCAACTATCACCAAGATCAGAAGGATAAAAAACGTACACGTGAAATGCGTTCTCCTTCAGAATCTCCTTGAATCTCTTCATGAAGACTTTCTCACTCTCTGTTGAGGTGACAGACCCACGATCTGCAAAACAACAGACAGATCATTTCAATAGTGTGTACGTCAGTTCTGGAAACTGTCTGTTATAACACTCCTGAGCTTTTAAAGACCTCAAATTCTTTGCTAGAATTAAAACATTTTGGTAAGAATCTGCAATTCAGTATGCTAGCAGCAGCAGCATAATTTGCTGGTGTCTGATTTTTATTGCTTAAATCCTAACAATAAATGAGACTGGCCTAGTGCAATTCTAGACACCTAACAACTGAATCATATTCTCTGTACCAGCTATAATGTTTCTGAGTTCTGGACTATCTCATTTACTCTCTCTACACTTTTCAGTCCTGGCCACCCTGTGCAATTAAAAGTAGGCCAACCAATGTGAAAGCTCCAAGACTGATGATACTCTGACTTGTGTGTAAGTAATGGAAAACTCAGGGCACAGCACCAAAACTAAGACAGGTGTCACAACAAGCTGAAAAGGAGGTGTACACAATGAAACAATACATCTAGCCATCAAACAATTTACATTGCCTCAAAACATGGTTCTAACTCTATCGAGGAGAGCAGAAAGGCTGACACCACTGAAATGAGAACAAGTTCAAACAAAGCATTCAGCATTTTCATTTCATTTTTTTTATTTAATTGTTATAATGGGATGTTGTTTAATAAAATGTTGGTAGTTTATGCAAATGAACAATGGAAATCTCTGCAGCAAAAATCCTCCAAATGACACAAAAGATGTCTTCTGACAGATTTGAGGGCTGTTGTGTCAATTTTGTATTGTTCTTCTGCATTTTTACCAGTTTCACACTGGACAAAAAACCCCACCAACACCCATTAACATCTGGCTTGTGTATAATTCACATGCACTCCCATATCAAATGACTCCATAGTAGTCACAGGTATTTCTCAGCACCAGCTCTGATCGGCTGCAATGAATGTTTCCAGGTGGACACACTGATTTCTTCCCCTTTTGCCGATGAAATGTAATGTGTTGAAGTTTAGGCTGTCTCCGTCTCTGTTCAAGCAGTGATCAAGAAATTTGAAAAGTAACAGTTGTTTATGGCTTCTGTGTCACCAATAACTGAGCATTGTCAGTTACCTGATAGTTCTGTCCATATGCCTCTCTCAACAGACATGAGAGAGAAGTGAGATGTCTCCATCATGTCTTCCATCATCAGCTCAGCTAAAAACACAATGTGTCCAATGACCTCCGCCATGGAGGAGATGTTTTTGCCCATGTCTGTGTGTTGGTTGGTTGGTCGGTTGGTTTGTTAGCAGATGACACAAAAACTTCTTCAAAGCTTGGATGGAGGATGTGTGTCTGCCCAGTGTAGACCTCATTAACTTTTGGTGTAGATCCAAGATTTTTTTTTCTCACTTTTATTAACATTGTGAAATAGGACATTTTTCCACACTTATTTTAATTTCTCAGGGATTGATGCATGGATCTTGATGAAATAACTACCAGGTGGATGGTATCTATGAGTGAGTACAAAGGGGACTGTTTGGCCTTGGTGGAGGTAAGCACTCTACTGAGTGTCATTCTAGCCGAGACGATATTCATGAGAATTATAAAAACGAGTTTAATGACGTAGTCTGATGAGATATATGATCTGCTGCTTTATACTGTTGGCTGTTTTTCCAGCATGTTCATGAAGATGATGGACCCAAAAGGGGGAAAAACAAACAGAAAACAAAATTTGTCTACCAGCAATGAGAAAAAGAGTCAAATGATTATTTTCGTGGGTTTTTTTAAGGTTGAAAAACCTGCACATACACACTATTTTAGATGTAAAAGTAGTGTCTATACGCGTTCATCCACGAACACAAAGAATATAGTATGTGTTGGTTGCAGATTCCTTTACAATTCATGGACAACATTTCTGCCAGCAGCCATTGAAAGTCAGAAAGCATCAAATCAGATGACAGACTGACATCACAACAGCGTTTAGCAAAGTGCAAGACAGATTTTCCATTGTGGATCCTCTCACCTTGTGACTCAGGGGTTTCTATCTGGGATGCCTGGTTCTTCTCTCTCCTCCTCTGCTTCTCATCGTCCCAGATGGCCTGCAGGCCAGGGTTCCTGCCAATCTGATCTGGACACAGCAGAGAGTCACAGCAGCATGTCAGCTCAAAATTCCACCATGCTTTATTATTTTCTCACCAAGGAGGTTTAAAACATATGACACAGGCTTTTTCAGTTTTTATGGCTGCCAAATCAAAGTGATGTCAGACTTAAGCCATAAAATTCAACCCATACATATTGTAGTCATATTTTCAACAGTGCACTTTTTATACACTGTTACAGAGCAGATGGAAAAGTATGAGTCTGACCACAAGCACTGTCTGCCCTGGAGTGGCCTCTCCTTTCCTTTCTTCACTAAGACAGATGCAAGCTGTGCTTCACGGTTCTGTATCCAGATGGATCTAAATCATCAAGACCCACGGCACACTTACAGCCTCCATACAAGTACAGTCTCTAACACACAAATAATACATTTAGTAAAACTGGCTGAACTGGAGTAAGCTGAGGCAGTCATCCTGACAGGGACTCAACAGTTCTTTTGAAGTGTGGGACGAGTAGACTACCGAGTCACCAAATTCTAAGGTTTAAGCAAACAGAGGCAACTCTTCTTTCTGTTGTGTGCAGGGCTTTGTCAGATCATGCCATTTACATTATAGGTCAGTGAAACATCCCTCTATACTGGATTCCTTCATCTCAGCTTATCTCTTCCTCTCTGCTCCCCTGTGACAGGAGGTATTAGCTCAACTCCAAAAAATGTATCTTCAGGGCTGCTAATGGATATGATGGGTGGAGGTGCACTGAACCAGCTATGTTCTGCACCTTAAGCACCAATGATTCAGCAGACGACCTTTCACCTATGTGGTCTTTTTCTTATAACAGCATCAGACTGGGCTACAGTACTGGCCCAAACAGATGGAGGGTAGCCGCAGGTGGGGATGTTGTTTTGAGTGTTTTCTTACTTTCAATTTCCAGGCGGTTGAGGATGTCTACTGCCACAGCATCGACCTCTAGCTCACATGTGCTCTGCTTCTCCACATCATCCAGGACTAGGGAGCTGTAGGCACACAGGAAGAATAGTTTACTACCACTCGCTGTGTGTGTGTGTGTGTGTGTGTGTGTGTGTGTGTGTGTGTGTGTGTTTGTCTATATATACAGACCCTTTCCAAAATATTAGAATATCACTGAAAAGTTTATTTATTATTATTTATATGTGTGTGTGTATGTATGTATGTATATATGTGTATATATATGTATATATACACACAAATATATATACACATATACATATATCATTATATATATTATCATGTTTACATATTATGAAAAAAACTGCATTAAGCATTACTGTGGGGACATTCAATTAGGGTGAGAGAGGCTGTGCAGTGGGACTCACCAGGGTATAGCTTTCTCCTCCCAGCGAATAAACATTCCCCCAAGGGTGCTGTCGCTGAGCTTAGAGGTGCAGGGGCTCTTTAAGGGGCTGATGCTAGGACAACTGCTGGGAGTTTGCATGTCTGGGACTGCTGCTGCATCTTCTTTGGGAACACAGACACACACAGACACACATGTGCGAAAGTGTGAAAAAATGAACTTTAAGATTTCAATGATCACAATTAACTTTCACACTCACTCAACTGTTGAGAGGGTATAATAAATGTAGTTACAGAGAAGTTCAGCCAGGCTGAGAAACTAAGCAAGCTAATCAGACATGTTGTGCACAAGCCAGTAGGTTAGCTGGATTATCTAACCTTGGGTCTTCAACAAGTGGTCTGTGAACCCTAGGGGGTGGTCAAAGTAACTGCAGGAGGGAGGCCAAATTATTGTATGTAACAATAATATTTTCTTTCCTCAAAAATTTACATGCATGTGAAAATACATATGATGTGATCATCGTCAGTAAACTTGGTGCTGTCTGACTCTCGCACGCAGGGAGGCTGTTTTCTGGGGGAAAGTTCACTAAAGTCTCAGTCAGAAGGGCTAACCGTGACTTACGGTAGTTTCACACAAACACTTGGTGAGTTAAAGTTTTTTGCCCGTGACAGATGCTGTTTTTTGGGCAGAAATTAAGAGTTGGTAGGACCGGCGGGAGGACAGACAGAAGGACAGATGCATTTCCATGTACAAATGCAGTACTGTTTTCCTCATTAAGTTGCCAGAGTTACTACGTTACTTTTGTTTGGTCCTGCAACATTGCTTTGTGGGGTATTTCTCTTGATTTTGTTGAGCGAAGGATCTGTGTAGTTATCAGACTGGCAGATCAACACGCCACCACTCTGAGCCACCGTCTTACCCATCACACTGATTCGGTTCAGCAATGCTGCACCTCTGATACTACCATGGAAATTTCACCTCTCGCCGCATCTGAGACTTTCACACAGAAGGTATGGAGAATTGGCGCAGGATCCCTGCACTCTTAGGGCAGTAGGAATGGGGCTATTGTAGAAAACGATTATTGTATAGGTACATAAAATGAAAACTGTTTGGTTTTATGGGGCATTTCTTCGATATGTTCCACTTGTAGTTTTGACACTAACTATTTTGGAGACGAGTGTTAAGACAGTTAAGTGGACTTCAAAATACATCAAAGCCTCTTTTCATCTCAAACTGGCCCATTCAACAAGTCCAGCCCCTTTTAGCATTATTGCTCTTGATCCCAGATTAAGGACTTCAGGCTTTCAACTTTGATCTTAAGGAGTGAAGAAAATGTAAACAGGTGTAGCCATTAATGGGGTATTTTATGTTCTTTGTTGTATGGGGCGTTGGATCCCCTTTTTCCATTGATTGTGTCAGTGTATAGGTGGATCAAACATGGGAGCCCTGCATTTGTCAGAAGAGAGTCATGCGTGACGACTATAAATAAAGGACTTCAAGTGTGGAATTTCCTGTCCTGAATCATTAGTGCCCTCACATGTAGAGCCAGTTCCGCTGAATGGGATGCTCTCTGTGAGTTTGGAGAAAGACTGACCAACGATAATGCTCAGAGGCAGTGATGTGAGATAAGGACTTAGCTGTGATCAAACAGAGTTGGCAGTCAGGGGTTTAGTCTCCATCAAGAGGAAGCAAAAGTTGGTTTATCCAGGTCAGGCTCACCTTGCGTCAGAGGAAGAAAACCTTAGTTTCCCAGTCCCACTGTGGGTTTACCCCTGTGTCCCCACTTCTCAATACACACTTGAAACATGAAGCAAAGGAGAGTCATAATGTGCCAGAAAAACTATCAATACATAGTCTGGTAATGTGAGCTCACATTAACCACCGTAAGGCTGGTGGAGCAAAAAAAAAAAAACAGAGTGTGTTGAACTGAACAATGGCGTGTTTCATTTTATCTCAGACAAGGAGGTGATCTTTTCAGTTGTGTTTGCTGGTTATCTGTTGTTCTGGTCTGGCCCCAGGATTTTACAAAATCTACTTAACACCAAACCTGGATGGAGGATGGGTTTTTAGCCCTAATTAACTAATTTAAAAAACAGAAATGCAAACTTGTCCACTGACAAGGTGAATGGGAACAAACTGCCGATTGTGGGTTTATGCAGGTTTTTCAAACACACCTGATCACTCTAATTTCAGTGTAAAAGTGGTTTCCGAGATCGTGATAAAATCTATTATTCTTCTACAACACTATGGAGATTATGATTCTGAACTGAACTGTTTTGTTGTCCTAGTGTTCAGCTGTTACAGATCTGGTTATCTTAAATAATGGTTAAGCAGCTATGGGTGGTTTAAAGTTTAGAGTGGTAGAGGGCTAGGATACAGCTTGATATTGGATTAGGTTTGATTGAATTAAAGTGGACTGTTGGGCCTTGGAGGATGTATGTGCTCAACTGAGCGCTATTATAGTCTCTCATGAATTAAAATTTACTAAGAGGAAGACAAAACAACTGAAAGATATTTGTGCAAGTGGAGCTGGTAGAGACTAAAACTGTGGTATATAACACTATATAGTGGTCGGAAATGTTTTAAATTGCCAGGAACATGACCTAAACTTAGTAACTAAGTTTAGGTCACTGTTTAGGCAACATCAACCTGGAAAGTTCTCCAAGTATTTTGTATACATTTCCCAGTGATGCATGCAACTTTAGTAGTGCATCAGCATTAAACTTATGTTTTCTGAAAAAGACACAGTGTGTGTGCGTGTCACTGCATCATAACTCTGCAGGGCTGACACCTATGGCAAGCAGTTTTAACATTTAATAGCTAGACTGGATATGTATTGCAGGTATCTGTAATTCAATTCTTCCCAATCAAAAAGAACATTTTAGATATCCACAATGACATTCTTCCTAGGACAAATGACGTCACTTTTGCCATTCATGTGTATTGGGTTCTCAATTTCAGATATCCACAATTACATTCTGGATATCTAGAATGAACATTCTGGACAGATGTTCACAATTGCATCTTTACTAGTCATAATACAGGTTGTGGATATCCGTATGACATTTTTACTTGTCACAATGTATTTTTGGATATTCAAAATGACATAGTTATGTATTTTGGATATCTGAAATGAAAATTATGACTAGTAACAATTGGATTGAAGATATCTGTAATGGAAATTTTTCCTAGTGTCATAACCCGGCTCCAAGGCTGTGCCAAAATAGGAAGACAACACGAGCTGGCTACTAGCAATTGGCATTTATTGGCCCCAGAAACATAAATCAACCATGGCAAAACGTGTAACAATCAATATCAGTCATGAAAGCATGTGTGAGTGTGTGACAACAGAGGTGTAAATCAAAAGAAACCAAAGAGACACGCTGCCATCAGGTCTGCCAGCGAGCAGGGATCAGTTTCCCCCCCACAGAGGCCGTCTGCAGAATCAAAACAGTCTTTGTAGGAAGAGCACACTGGCCCAGGTGTAGCTCATGCAGCTGACGACCCTCCACTCAGCACCTGCTAAGCACAGCCCAAAAGGAAAGGGGACACCTAGTGCCTGGGAGGAGGGATCGTCACACCAGTAAGAATTCAATTGCAGATATCCAGAATGTTCATTCTAGATATCCAGAATGTAATTGTGGAAATCTGAAATGTTCTTTTTGACTGGGAAGAATTGAATTACAGATATCGGCAATACATATCCAGTGTAACTATTAAAAGTTAAAACAGCCACTTATACTTTTTAAGGATTCTAGATATCTTAAATTTAGTTTTGACTAGTACAATCAAAGTTGTAGATATCTTGAACTAACATTTCCACTAGTAAGAATGTTATCGTGGATATCTTTAATTACCATTCTGACTAGTGAGAATACAATTTTGACTCTGAGAAATGCTATTATGGCTATCTAAAATGCAATTGCAGATAGGGGTGTGGTTCGATTAAACGTTAAAATGGCTTGCCATGGACACCACTCCAAAGGACTAAGGCGAGCCTGGAGACTACAAAGTGCCTGCACTGACACTCTGCCTGTTCTTGTTCCATCCTCACAACTTCTGATTCAGTTTGTTTCCTATCTCCTGGTTCTATAGAAGTTTCCTGCTTATCATTGGGCAGTATGCTTCCACTAGATTTTATTCTTTGCCTCCTCAGCAAGCAGCAATGAAAAGAACAGAATGGCTTAAACAGACCGATGAGAGACCAGGTAACTAGAAAGGAAAAAAATGCATAGGCTAAAATGTAGAAAGAAATACAGAGGGGTCATGGGAAGGGAATGAAAAGAGCACAACAGACCACAAGACAAAGCTTGTGAAAAGAAGTGAGAGGGCAGCACTAGAAAAAGAAAAAACAGAGAGAGCTTTCAAACAACAACAAAGGCATGAAGGAAGAGGGGGAAGAGATCAGGACTAATTCAATATGACACAGGGCATGGAAGTCTTTCCTGCTGAGCCAGGGGGAACAATGTAATCAGGAGAAGGAAACCTGGACATACCCACGCTGTCCAGGAGAGACAGCTGAGTGTCCTGTGGCAAGTTGGCCACTTGTTGAACAGCACAAAGGTGTACCTGGACATGTGCAACACAAGAACTGCACCAAATAACGAGTTGTGGTCAAAAGTTTCCATCCACTATAAAGAACATGTACATCATGGCATTCTTCAGTTCCCAGTGATTTCTACAGCTCTCATGCCTCTGTGATGAATGAGTGGAACACAAACTACTTTGTCACAAAAACATTCATGAAGTTTTGTTTAGTAATGGATTTGTTGTAGGTCCTCTGAAAATGTGACCAAACCTGTTGGATCAAAAATGTATATATACACAGTACCTTGAACAATCAATTTAGGTGATTATAGAAAGTTGTGTGAAGCGTATTTGCTTTGTTGCTTGGCCTCTAAACTTCTTCTGAGTGAATCTGGGCCCATATTCACAAAGAATCTTAAAGGCCCCCACACACCGCCCATTTGCCCAACTGCCTTATCCGACCACTCTCAGACCACTCTGTTGCTACCTGTCTGACCTGTTTGGCAGAAAAGTTGCATTGAACACACTGCTTTGACATGCTGCCAGTTCCACAGTAGCGTGTATTTTCTGCACTTGTGCGAGATGCAATAAGCGAGTGGCTCTTGCGTTAAAGATGCTGGACTAGAGGTTTATGCACGCAACTCTCTTTACTTTCAATCAAAACGAAACTTAACTATTTCAGACAAAAACAGCTGCATACTAAACATGTAGTGAGTCATTACCAAATGAACACAGATTAATTTGTCCTGAACAGACATAATAGCAGCTAGTCTCATGCCAGTACTCTAAAATATGAAAAAAAGAAATGGAGTGTGTAGAAAACCAATGCGCACACAGTATTCTGCCCCTCCCAGAGTATCCAATGGCTCAGACGGCTGGCAGCCAACCTCTTCAGACTTCGCATGGTGAATCGGAGCAGACAAGTCCGAGCGGCACCGAAAGCTTCCAACGCAGCTGAACACACCGAACATATTTGTTCCCGTCCTTGTCTGAGTCTCTCCAAATGCTTCAGCCATTCAACGGTTGAGCCGGTGTGTTCCTGCCTTAAGGCTAAAAGTAGCTTCTAAGAGGCGAATTTAGGAGCAACTCCTAAAATAATGGCATGTCAGTCATAACTTTAGGACTCCTAATTTTTGAAAATAAGAGTTATTCACAAAACATTTTAGGCCTAAAAGTAGCACCTAAGTCTGGGACACCTCCTAACTCGCTAAGACCTAGTCACAGCCGAATGTTTTGGAGATGCCAAATGAAAGGGAATTATTAAAACGATGTTGAATAGACTGCAAAGGGATTGAAGTTGTGGTTGAATTGGTGAGGGACGCAATTATGTCCCCAACCAACCGAAACAATCTAATAATGCCAGACTTAAAATGTTTGGCAACACTCCGGTATTTGGCTACAGGGAAAATGCAGCTCTTCGCACGGGACTAGTATTTAGGGACCTCAAGTGATTTAGAAATTATCCACCACGTCTGTGTTTCGTGCAGTGCATTCGCACAGAATAAGCGAAGTCTGTGTTTTAACTCGAATTTACTGATATATGGGACTAATATTATCAAAGATCTCAGTGTTAGGCGAAATATGGTAGGTAATTTGCGGTGGAATTTTTAATTTACAAATTACGGACATGGCAGATTCACACTGGATTAAGATTACAGGCGACCTCCGCAATTATTACAAATTACTAGAGGTCCCGAGGTTGTACTAGTCCCATATGGAAGCGAATATGTTCCATAAATCAAATTAAAATGGATCAACAGAAATGCTTTTTCATTTTCAGAATGTAGCTGCATTTTTTGACTCATAAATAAAATGAGAAAAAAATCATCCAAATTGCATTTTCATTTTCTTCTTCAAGACTGCTCATTTTGTTAATTAATCAAAATAATAAAGACAATTACATTTAAGATTTAATTTTCAAAAGATGCCCCAGCAAATAGTTACCAAAATTCAATTTGAAATGTCAATTTGGAAAATTAAAATGCATTAGCAGAAATGCTTTTTTTATTTTAAGGTCATCGCTGCATCATGTGACTCATAAATAAAATGAGTAATAAATCATCCAAAGTGCATTTTCATTTTTTTCTTCAAGACTGCTCATTTTGTCACACTACTAAAAATAAAACTGCTTTTTCGTCTTCAAGCATATTCGACAATGGTGCAAGAGGAGAGACAAGAGGTGAAGGCTGTGATACATGTTTTCAGAAACAGAGGGGAAATCACCACTATGTCCAGTTCTGTACTGCGGTCAGGCTATCCATGGTTCGCATTTGTTTGGTCAAATCAGTCACACATTTTTTTTCCAGTGCGTAAATGCTCTAACATTTATGGGGATCGTAATGAAGCCGCTCTGAAGAGTTGCCGGTAGTGAGTGTGGGTCCTTATAAAATAACGTCATCCATAGCAAAAGAGAGTTACTTCTAGCTGAGGAGTTCAATGTTTTCATAACTAAAAGTAGGTCTCAGGGGCTTTGTGAATTACTTTTAAAAAACGACTCTTACATAAAAACTTCCGATGTACGAGCACTCCAAACATTAAGATAAAAGTCTTTGTGAATACGGGCCCTGATTGATAACAGCTGCTGACTTTTCTGGCCCATTTTAATAGGACCTGTTTGATACAGTCATTAGACTTATCCACAAACACTACAATGGGAAAATCTAAAAAGCTCAGAATTGATCTGAAAGAGCACATTATTGATTACTTGGAGCCATTTCAAAGTAGTTACGTGTCCCAAAATCAACTGTGCAAACAACTGTGTGAGTGTTCAGGATGGTCAAGAGTCAACCAGTAACCATCAAAGCAAGTTTGTAATGATTTAGAAGCTGCTGGCAGACAGGTGCCTAGAGTCAAGTGTGTTTTGCATTGCTATGCCACCAGCAATATGTTTGGAGGATAGAAGGTGAGGCCTTGAACCCCAACAACACCAGACATACTGTCACAGCATGGTGGTGTTAGTGTTTTACTGTGGGCTGTTTTGCAGCGTGTGGAGCTGCTGCTCTAAAGAAGGTAAATGAAATAATGAAGGAGGAGGATCATCTCCAAATTCTTCAGGAAAACCTAAAATCATCAGCAGAAGATTGGCTCTTTGGTGCAGTTGGGTGTTCCAACTGTTCCAATGATCCCAACACATATCAGAAGTGTTAAAGGAATGGATCAATCAGGCTACAATTGAGCTTTTGGAATGAGCTTCCCAAAGTCCTGACTTAAAGAAACAAGTCTGTGCCAGGAACCTAACAAATGAAGTTGAACTTCAAGGATTCTGTCAAGAGGAGTGGATAAAAATTCAGCCAGAGGACAACCAGAAGAAGCTTGTGGACGGCTATCAACAGCACCTTACTGGGTGAAACAGAGACATTTAACCAAATATTAGAATCACTGTATGTACATTTTTGATGCAGCAGATTTGGTCACATTTTCAGGAGATCTATGATGTATTCATTACTGAACCAATCTTCATGAATGTTTTTGTGGCAAGGCAGTTTGTGTTGCACTCATTCATCACAGAGACATGAGAGCAGTAGAAATCACTAGAACTGAATACTGTCATGATGTACATATTCTTAATGAATGGATGTAAACTGTTGACCACGATTGTGAGGGATTAGGGAAAGATTTTTAGCTATTTATTTTTTGTGTTAATAGTGTCAGTACACAATTAAACACTACAATTAGGATAAGGTGACAATGATGGATTAGCTACTTGAAAAAGAAATAGATAAAGCAAGAAAATAGAGTTGTGACCTCTTTACCTTTGCTGTGGCACCGGCGGAACTTGACAGTCGCCAGGTTAAGCAGGTTCATGCCATACAGATTGTAGTCTATGAAGAGCTGCAACAGGAAGGGGATGTGGGCCTCGTGGGGCTGGTAAATCTTGTTCATCACTGCTCCGCTTTGCAACAGCTCACACACCCTACAACAGGGGGAAGGGCAAATGCATATTTACTGAGTCCAATGTCTCTGTATGAATGAGACATGGGCAAGCAAGACCGAAAACAGCTCTGCATTAAAAAAATGGACTGGTGTGGTGGGGTCGTACCGTTTCAGGTATGGATAAAACGATGGAGTATGCTCAGGGAAGTGCAATTTAAGTAATGTGACTTTGAATTGTTCATCACACACCAAAATACTGCAGATAATACTAAAACTGTGACAATCATTTTATCTTTCATTCTTTATAATTTTTTGTCATATCCTGTCAGAAGTAATCTCCCAGGAAGGCATGTTTGCATGATTTGATGGGGCAGTGCCCTAGATGAGGCTGCCAAGTGTTCTGGCAGAAGTAGCAGATTCATAGGTTTATAAACACACTAAGTAAACACACATTTACATTAGAAGATATTCTCATATGTTACAGAATGCTACACTTCCATTCACTATCACAATTACATTTATCGTAGTTTCAGCTGTAAGCCTCTTTGCTAGCCTTTTATGTTACCCATATAGACTAATACACTACTCCTTTCTGTATGAAATCTAATGTCAGCCTTACACGTATACTGTACATGTACATATACTGTATATGCGGTCATGATATCTATGCATTTTTTCAGGGCTCACATGTTCACGAAACAACTGAACTGTCTGGTAAACACTGTCAAACTACAGAGTCTAAGTTTTACTAGACGTGAAGTTTCCAAGAGGGTCAGAGTCACATCAGTCATTTTCTCAGACTTGACAGAGCTAAATGTTTTTGCATTTTTGTGCTGTGATCAGAGATGAGGGGCTGAAGAGGGATGCCGGGCAGCCAGACCTGCCACTCAATCTCTCTTCTTCTTCTTCCTTCTAATCTTCAACAGTCTCTTCTTCACTCTCTGCTGCTGTATTTTCTCCCTCATAACCTGAATCTCTCTTCATTTCTCTCAATCAGATGTTTTCTTTACTGTGGTCCCTAGATTTTATCTCTCTCTCCAATCCCATGGTTATATATGGCCCTATGGCCCTAAGCAGCTCCACTCGCATCTTCACCACTAACGCTGGTCGCTTTGGCATATAATTCACAGACTACCTGTGTGCTTCCATGCACAAACACACACTCTTCCAATCAATTTGTACAACTGAAAACACGGTAATCAATTTTAAGATTAAGATTAATCCATGGTCTAACACACCGTGACACCGAGTAAGACCTCCCTCGAGAGATCAAGTTTGCTGACCGCTAGGTTACGTAGTTTTAGCAACCTCAGAAAAAGACCGCACAATAATAATACACTGCAGTCTATGCTTCCAACCAAGAAACCACCATCAAAAAGCCATTCATAGCCACAAATAACGCTCAGAACCACACCAAACTTCAGCAACAATACAAATAGGGTCGCAGCACATAGATTGAGACGTCAAACCTCCGCTAGCTTAGCTGGATTGCTATAGTAAAGTGAACACAACTCACCACTCCGCAGCTTCTTGTTGTGGGGAAGCCCTGCAAATCGATTACCGAGTGCAGTAGAGTTCCACAGCTCAAGGATGAAAATCTATGATTATTACTCCATGGAAATGCAATCAAAGTTCATACGTGTCTTACCTACCAGTTTATAACAGTTACTATCAAGAGCGTACAGGGAAAAGAACGGAATTGAGCATTTCTAACCGCACTTGGTAATCGATTCGCAGGGCTTCCCCACATCAAGAAGCTGCAGCAAGAGAGTGGTGAGTTGTATTCACTTTAAAAAAGCTAGTGGAGGTTTGATGCCTCGATCTATGTGCTGTGACCCTATTTGTGCTGTTGCTGAAGTTTGGTGCTGTTCTGAGCATTATTTGTGGCTTTCTGATGGTGGTTTCTTGTTGGAGGCATATACTGCAATGTATTATTATTGTGCAGCCTTTTTCTGAGGTTGCTAAAACTAGCGGTCAGCAAACTTGATCTCTCAAGGGAGGGGTCTTATTTGGTGTAATGGTGTGTTAGACCAGTGGTTCTCAAATGGGGGTACGCATACCCCTCGGGAAACGTGAAGGCCCTCCAGGGGGTACGTGAGATTTTATAATATCTTATAATATCTAAAAAGTAGCATCCATGCAAAAATCCTTTGAAAGCAATTAATTAATAAATATTTTAGGAAAATATAAGTTCATACTAGAAAACCGTGAGCGGTTATGCGGGCCCTCGCTCCAGTGTGACATTATCGTCAAACATGCAAGACGGGAAAAAAAAAAGTTATACAAAGATAATCTTTAATGATCATAGCACAGTCTCACCTAATTTAACACTGCTAATGAAATTGAAATATTGATGTGTAGCAAAAGTAATTATACAAGAAAGTGTATATACAAAATGATTTGAATCAAAAGCTGGCCTCAAGTTTGATTTTCACTCTTGTGTGACCAATAGGTGTTCTCAAAGACCATGATGAAAGTAGAGCCCTGTCTGGGCATCTGAATAGTTAGTAAAGAGTTATTCCCTGTTATCATTACAAACGTAACCAGATGTGGCTAAGTTGGTTCAGACTTGGACCCTCATCACACACATGAAGTTTGAAGCAAATCAGACAGTGCATGGAGGAGATATGACCAGTTGAAGTTTCATCCACCAGGGGGCAGTAACCAGACATAGGCTGGTGTGTTCAGGGGCGACCCCTCATCACACACAGTTTCAAGCAATTTGGACAAAGCATGAAAGAGTCCTGAGCAGTTGATGGTTCAATGTGGAAATCATGGCAAAATGAGCATTCAAAACAAATGGCCGACTTCCTGTTTGCAGTGGACCATCAGTGCAAGAGACTTTTTTGTTCGTCTGGTCGACTTACATGTGTGTACCGATTTTCATGTTCCAACTCCATAAAAACCCCTATGGGGAGGCGTTTTTTGAGGTGTTCAAGGGGGCGCCATGGAGGCTTTTAGCCCCGCCCACAGGTGTGGCCCCCATCAGATGTTAGAGGTCGCCACCCTTGACCTGTGTAACAATTTTCACGATGATACGAGTTTATTAAAGCCGTCAAAAAGCCAAACGAATTTTCTTGGTGAATGATCGACAGATGCTGCGTCGCCACACGGACGCCATTACTCGTAGCCTCATGGTGGACATAATGTAGCTTCACCAACTTGTTCTGGATGTTTTAGAAGTTGAATGAAGTTGATGGAGTCAACTATGTGGTATCAGTACATGTAAACGTAAAGGGAGAATCTGTGGCAAAATGAGAATTCAAAACAAAATGGCCGACTTCCTGTTCGGAGTAGACCGTTGGTGCCAGAGACTTTTTTGGGCGTCTGGTCAACGTACACATGTGTACCAGCTTTCATCTTCTAACTCCATAAAAACCCCTATGGGGAGGCATTTTTGAAGTTTTCAAGGGGGCGCCATGGAGGCATTTAGCCCCGCCCGTGGGCGTGGCCCCATCCGATGTTAGAGGTCGCCACCCTTGACCTGTGTATCAATTTTCACGATGATACGAGTTTATTAAAGCCGTCAAAAAGCCAAACGTATTTTCTTGGCGAATGATCGACAGACGTGGCGCTGCCACACGGACACCGTTACTCGTAGCCTCACGGCGTTCGTAATGTGGCTTCACCAACTTGCTCTGGATGTTTTAGAAGTGGAATGAAGTTGATGGAGTCAACTATGTGGTATCAGTACATGTAAACGTAAGGGGATGCGCTACAGAGGCATTTGGCCCCGCCCATGGGCGTCGCCCACATCAGATTTTAGAGGTCGCCAGCCTTGACCTGTGTATCAAATTTCATGGTGATACGAGTTTATTAAAGCCGTCACAAAGCCAAACGTATTTTCTTGGCGAATGATCAAAAAATGCCGTGCCGCCACGCAGACACCATTACTCATAGCCTCATAATGTAGCTTCACCAACTTGTTCTTTATGTTTTAGAAGTGGAATGAAGTTGATGGAGTGAACTATGCGGCATCAGTAAATTTAAGAGTAAGAACTGGTCACTTCCTGTTACCACCGGGGGGCGCCATGAGTAAGGTGGGACATTAATACATCGGAACGTTCATGGCTGAGCTCCCGTCATGCTTAGCAAATTTGAAGCTTCTAGGTTCGAGTATGTGGGCGTGAGAGCCGTTAGAATTTACATGGCAAGCGCCGAAACATTCGCCAAAATTTAGCGACCCCTAACAGCTACGCCCTTTGATCTACAGACGTGCAGAGCACAACTTTAGATCAGCTAGGTGTGGAGATGATCTGTACCAGATTTGAAGTTGATTGGGCGAAATCCCTAGGACGAGTTCGTTTTGAGTAAAAAAAATAAAATTCAAAATGGCCGACTTCCTGTTGGAATTTCAGCTTCCTGGCAAGAGAAATTTTTGTGCGTCTGGGTATGCTTAACATCTTTACCAATTTTTGTTCAGGTACGACAATGTCATCGACATTCCCTATGGGAATTTTTTCAACTTTGTAGGGGGCGCTATTTAGCTATTTCGCGTGGACCGTGTGCGACGACCCAAAAATATCGAATTTCGGGAGTGGCCGGTCATCCCTGCAAAGTTACACAACTTTTCCAGTTTGGGAAAGGGACGAAATTGGGCAAAACAGTCGGTCAAGAATAATAAATAATAATTAAAGCTGCGAGCAGCGTTGGTCGGGCCCTCGCAGTCCCCGCACCTCGGGGCATGCTGCCGTCAGGGCTTCCGCACGCAACGCCTCGAAGGAGCTGTTTCTTTATAATTTGGCGGCCTGCTCCCGCTGGCATTAAGTAATGCACGCTGAAGACAGACAAAAGAGCGTGTAGTGCTGCACGATTCCCCAGACAAAGACTGAGATGACGGTCCGCTTCTGGAGCTGGCTGACGTAAATGTCCACATGTGGCATCATGCAACGAAATAGTTTCAGGAAGAAGCTGGAAGTATCATCGTCCAGTAGCTGAAGAGAATTTTTTCTCCAGTTCTTCCAGCTGCTCTACAGTCTGGCGATGATGTAACGCCCTCTAGCTCACGCAATACACATCCATTACAAAATCAGAAGAAGGCCTAAAAATCCTTAAAACTAAAACTGTGATGATTTGGAAACCGTAAAAGATTTTTAGAAACTGAATACATGCCCAACAGTTCAAGGTCTTCTGAGTCTTTAAAAGGTGGAGTGGTATCTGTAGCTCAAAGCATGCAGCACAACAAGAGGTTGAAAGGCGATGGGTTTTGAAAAGGATTTTAAGATTTTCCCATTTACTTTCCATTCAAACCAATTAGACTGCAACCACATCGCCACCTATTGGCTGATTTGCACCAAATTTTACACAAAGCCTCATCAGTCCATGGAACACAATTATGAACATTTACGTGATAATCAGACAGTATTTTGTCAAGATGTACACGATTGTCTGCGTTCAACACAATATGCAGGAATTTGTTGTTTTATAGTTCGGCAATTTTATGTACTATCAAAATTCTTTTAATAACTTTTTGTCAGGAGGGTCCACAGATGCTGTGTGCCAAGTTTCGTGCAAATCACTGAAATCACCTGGGACAAGTTCGAAAAAATTAGTTTTGCATTTGTCCCGATTTTGCGAACTGAAATTTAGCTTGAAAGTGGGCGTGGCCTACACCAAATAATTCAGCTGGATGCAGGGAACATGGAGATATAAGGTTTATCAATGTGTGACACATTATGTGTGAGTTATGGGTTAAAAACTCTTCAAGTGGAAAATAGCGCCAACTGCTGGTCATTTTTGGTGTGTAAGTAGCAGGGGCTAGTCTATACCAAGCCTATGAATTTCATTTCCATAAGTGTTATGGTGTTGGCACAGGGCCAAATCTAAAATTAAACTGGCAGAACAGCGCCACCTAGTGGCCGATTGCTAAATCCTTTATTAGATATCCTCAAGAGGGCAGAGGCAATGCCTATACCAAGTTTCGTGTCATTCCGCCCAACCGATGTGGAGATATAAACTATTGGAATTTAAAGAGCGCCACCTTGTGGTCATCACCTAAACTTTTGGACACATCCTCAGGAACTCATGTCAAAGTATTATCTTAAGTTTCATGTCATTGGGACTAACCATTGTGGAGATATCCAACACTTCCTGTTTAGCAGGAAATCTGCAGGAAGTTGTTATTTAATAACTTGAGTATTGTTTGGCCTATCAAAATTCTTTTAATAACTTTTTGTCATGAGGGTCCACAGATCCTGTGTGCCAAGTTTCGTGCAGATCGGTGAAATTGCCTGGGACGAGTTCGAAAAAGTAGGTTTTGGACATTTTGCGACATAGCAAAAAAAAACGGTTGGCGGAAATGGGCGTGGCCTATACCACGAGACTCAGCCCACTTCACTGAACAGGGGGATATAAGGTTTTTGAATGTGCGACAAAGTATGTGGGAGTTATTAGCCAAAACGCACTTTCCTTAATAACAGCGCCACCTAGTGGTGGAAATTCAGGACGGCAATAGATTATAAAATTTTTCGCCAGGTGTGACTTATATTCCAAGTTTGGTGAGTTTTGGGGTATGTTCAGGCAGTGAAAAATGCGATCATTTCGTCCAAAGAAAAGAGAAAAAAAATAAAGAATCGCTTCAAAAACAATAGGGTCCTCGCAGGTTCCCTGCTCGGGCCCTAATTAAAGCTGCGAGCAGCGTTGGACGGGCCCTCGCAGTCCACGCACCTCGGGGCATGCTGCCGTCAGGGCTTCCGCATGCAACGCCTTGAAGAAGCTGTTTCTGTATAATTTGGTGGCCTGCTCCCGCTGGTATTAAGTAATGTACATGCATGATTCCCCAGACAAAGACTGAGTTGATGGTCCGCTTCTGGAGCTGACTGATGAAAATGTCCACATGAGGCATAATGCAATGAAATAGTTTAAGGAAGAAGCTGAAAGTATCATCGTCCAGTAGCTGAAGAGAATTTTTTCTCCAGTTCTTCCAGCTGCTCTACACACCAGCGATGATGTCACGCCCTCTAGCTCACGCAATACACACCCATTACAAAATCAGAAGAAGGCCTAAAAATCCTTAAAACTAAAACTGTGATGATTTGGAAACCGTAAAAGATTTTTAGAAACTGAATACATGCCCAACAGTTCAAGGTCTTCTGACTCTTTAAAAGGTGGAGTGGTATCTGTAGCTCAAAGCATGAAGCACAACGAGAGGTTGAAAGGCGATGAGTTTTGAAGAGGATTTTAAGATTTTCCCATTTACTTTCCATTCAAACCAATTAGACTGCAACCACATCGCCACCTATTGGCTGATTTGCACCAAATTTTACACAAAGCCTCATCAGTCCATGGAACACAATTATGAACATTTACGTGATAATCAGACAGTATTTTGTAAAGATGTACACGATTGTCTGCGTTCAACACAATATGCAGGAATTTGTTGTTTTATAGTTCATCCATTTTATGTACTATCAAAATTCTTTTAATAACTTTTTGTCAGGAGGGTCCACAGATGCTTCACGCAAAGTTTAGTGCAAATTGGTCAAATTGCCTAGGAGGAGTTTGAAAAAGTAGGTTTTGCATTTGTCGCAATTTTGCAAATGGAAACTTAGCTCAAAAGTGGGCGTGGCCTACACCAAATAATTCAGCTGAATTGACGGAAAATGTAGATATAAGGTTTAACAATGTGTGACACAATATGTGTGACTTATGGGCCAAAAACTCTTTCACGTGGAAAATAGCACCACCTGCTGGTCATTTTTGGTATGTAAGTTGCAGGGGCTAGTCTATACCACCCCTATGAATTTCATTTCCATAAGTGTTATGGTGTGGGCACAGGGCCAAATATAAAATTAAACTGGCACCACAGCGCCACCTAGTGGCCGATTGATAAGTCCTTTGTCTGATATCCTCAAGAGGGCAGTGGCAATGATTATACCAAGTTTGGTGTCAATCCGCCCAACCGATGTGGAGATATAAACTATTTGAATTTAAAGAGCGCCACCTTGTGGTCATCGCCTGAAATTTTGGACACATCCTCAGGACCTCATGTCAAAGTATTATCTTAAGTTTCATGTCATTTGGACACACCATTGTAGAGATATCCAACACTTCCTGTTCGGAAGGAAATCTGCAGGAAGTTGTTATTTAATAACGTGAGTATTGTTTGGCCTATCAAAATTCTTTTAATAACTTTTTGTCAGGAGGGTCCACAGATGCTGTATGCCAAGTTTCGTGCAAATCGGTTAAATTGCCTGGGACGAGTTCGAAAAAGTAGGTTTTGCATTTGTCGCAATTTTGCGAACTGAAAGTTAACTCGAAAGTGGGCGTGGCCTACACCAAATAATTCAGCTGAATTGAGCAAACATGTAGATATAAGGTTTTACAATGTGTGACACAATATATGTGACTTATGGGTCAAAAATTCTTTCACGTGGAAAATAGCGCCACCTGCTGGTGATTTTTGATGTGTAAGTTGCAGGGGCTAGTCTATACCACCCCTATGAATTTCATTCCCATAAGTGTTATGGTGTGGTCACAAGGCCAAAAACAAAATTAAACTGGCACCAGAGCACCACCTAGTGGTTGATTGATAAGTCCTTTGTTAGATATCCTCAAGAGGGCAGTGGCAATGCCTATACCAAGTTTCGTGTCAATCCGCCCAACCAATGTGGAGATATCAACTATTTGAATTTAAAGAGCGCCACCTTGTGGTCATCGCCTAAACTTTTGGACACATGCTCATTTAGTCATGTCAAAGTATAATCTTAAGTTTCATGTCATTTGGACACACCGTTGTGGAGATATCCAACACTTCCTGTTTGGCAGGAAATCTGCAGGAAGTTGTTATTTAATAACATGAGTATTGTTTGGCCTATCAAAATTCTTTTAATAACTTTTTGTCAGGAGCGTCCACAGATACTGTGTGCCAAGTTTCGTGCAAATCGGTAAAATCACCTGGGAGGAGTTCGAAAAAGTAGGTTTTCGACATTTTGCAACGTAGCAAAAAAAAACGGTAGGCGGAAATGGGCGTGGCCTATACCACGAGACACAGCCCAATTCAGTGAACGCGTGGATATAAGGTTTTTGAATGTGCGACAAAGTATATGGGAGTTATTAGCCAAAACGCGCTGTGCTTAATAACAGCGCCACCTAGTGGTGCAAATTCAGGACGACAATAGATTAGAAAATTTTTCGCCCAGTGGGACTTATATTCCAAGTTTGGTGAGTTTTCGGGTATGTTCAGGCAGTGAAAAAAGCAATCATTTCGTCCGAAGTAAATAAATAAATAAATAAATAAATAAATAAATAAATAAATAAATAATCGCTTCAAAAACAATAGGGTCCTTGCAGGTTCCCTGCTCGGGCCCTAATTAAAGCTGCGAGCAGCGTTGGACGGGCCCTCGCAGTCCACGCACCTCGGATCATGCTGCCATCAGGGCTTCTGCATGCAACGCCTTGCGATGAAGAAGCTGTTGCATTATAATTTGGTGGCCTGCTCCCGCTGGTATTAAGTAATGTACACTGAATTCAGAAAAAGTGCATGTACTGCTGCATGATTACCCGGACAAAGACTGAGTTGATGGTCCGCTTCTCGAGCTGACTGACGAAAATGTCCACGAGGCATAATGCAATGAATTAGTTTCAGGAAGAAGCTGAAAGTATTATCGTCCAGTAGCCGCACAAACCCTCAAGCTTGCCGCAGAGTGGCAGGCTCAAACTCCCCTGATGGTTTCAAAACACTGGATGATGTCACATTCGTGCTCAAACACAGTGCTCACAGCGCAGATGTGGAAATTCAGAAAAGCTTCATTGCCGAGTACGATTTTACACATACGAGGAATTTTTGTGGTGATGTTGGTGCATGCATCAAATAACTATTAAGTGAAAATATAACAAATTAACAATATCAACTATTTAAAGAATAGAAAATATAACAAATTAACAATATAAACTATTTTAAAAAGTAGAAAATATAACTATACAATATAAATATATATACACAATCTGTTTTTTGGGTAAAAGGATAAAAGGAGCACACATGCTGGCAGTGAACAATTACAAGAAATGATGTGCAAATGAAAATGCGCAAATGAATAGGAAGTTCAAGCTGAGCATTAATGTAAAGCATAGAGTTATGGTGCTGTCAGTGTGACAGTAGAGTCAGTGGTAGAGGTGGAGTGTGAGGAGTGTCAGGGGGGATTCAGGCCTTGTTGATAAGGCTGACAGCAGACGGGAAGAAACTGTTCTTGTGGCGTGAGGTTTTGGTCCTGATGGACCGCAGCCTCCTGCCAGAGGGGAGTGTCTCAAAGATCTTACTGTGCTTGTTCTCGGGGGTCTGTGTGGGAGATCTTGAAAAAAATCCAGAGAATCCAGCCAGATCAGAGAAAAACTGATTAACTAATGGGGTGTGCTGAATGATGAAAGCTAAAAAGTAAGAGGGCGGAAATAGCTTAAAAAGGTGAACAGTTTCGAAAAAGAAATGTAATAAACATTTATATATTGAGTAACAGGAGACACTGCTGAAATCTGTGATGTCATGTTTTATTTCTGGAGAGTGAAAAATGACGGTAGCAGAGCGAGAGATAAAACAAGTACTATCTCCTCTTCTCCAGAAACCTATGCTCAAAATTAACATTGTGCCTTATGGGTGAGCTGTTGGAGTGCTTATCGCTCTAGGACTTCTACAGCCAAAAGTGTAAGTCCTACATCTGAAATAGGACCATCAGCTGAAAGCCAACAAGATGTCCTACATTTCTATGTATATACTGTCTATGTGAAGTAAAAGATGTGGGATCCAAATCAAGCTGAAGAGAATTTTTTCTCCAGTTCTTCCAGCTGCTCTACACTCTAGCGATGATGTCACACCCTCTAGCTCACGCAATACACACCCATTACAAAATCAGAAGAAGGCCTAAAAATCCTTAAAACCAAAACTGTGATGATTTGGAAACCGTAAAAGATTTTTAAAAACTGAAAACATGCCCAAGAGTTCAAGGTCTTCTGACTCTTTAAAAGGTGGAATGGTATCCATAGCTCAAAGCATGAAACACAAGAAGAGGTTGAAAGCCGATGAGTTTGAAGAGGATTTTAAGATTTCCCCATTTACTTTTCATTCAAACTAATTAGACTGCGACCAAATCGTCACCTATTGGCCGATTTGCACCAAATTTTACACAAAGCCTCATCAGTCCATGGAACACAATTACGAACATTTACGTGATAATCAGACAGTATTTTGTTAAGATGTACACGATCGTCTGCTTTCAACACAATATGCAGGAATTTGTTGTTTTAAATTTCGGACGTTTTATGGACTATCAAAATTCTTTTGACAAATTTTTGTCAGGAGGGTCCACAGATGCGTCACGCAAAGTTTAGTGCAAATTGGTCAAATTGCCTAGGAGGAGTTTGAAAAAGTAGGTTTTGCATTTGTCGCGATTTTGTGAATGGAAAGTTAATGCGAAAGTGGGCCTGGCCTACACCAAATAATTCAGCTGAATTGAGGGAACATGTAGATATAAGGTTTAACAATGTGTGACACATTACGTGTGACTTATGGGCCAAAAACGCTTTCACATGGAAAATAGCGCCACCTGCTGGTCGTTTTTGGTATGTAAGTTGCAGAGGTTAGTCTATACCACCCCTATGAATTTCATTTCCATAAGTGTTGAGGTGTGGGCACAGGGCCAAATATAAAATTAATCTGGCACCACAGCGCCACCTATTGGCCGATTGCTAAGTCCTTTGTCAGATATCCTCAAGAGGGCAGTGGCAATGTGTCTACCAAGTTTCGTGTTAATACGCCTAACCGATGTGGAGATATAAACTATTTGAATTTAAATAGCGCCACCTTGTGGTCATCGCCTAAACTTTTGGACACATCCTCAGGAACTCATGTCAAAGTACCATCTCAAGTTTCATGTCATTTGGACACACCATTGTGGAGATGTTTGGCAGGAAATTTGCAGGAAGTTGTTATTTAATAATTTGAGTATTGTTTGGCCTATCAAGATTCTTTTAATAACTTTTTGTCAGGAGGGTCCACAGATGCTGTGTGCCAAGTTTCGTGCAAATCGGTGAAATCGCCTGGGAGGAGTTCGGAAAAGTAGGTTTTTGACATTTTGCGACGTAGCGAAAAAAAGTAGGCGGAAATGGGCGTGGCCTATACCACGAGACTCAGCCTAATTCAGTGAACGTATGGATATAAGGTTTTTGAATGTGCGACAAAGTATATGGGAGTTATTAGCCAAAACGCGCTTTCCTTAATAACAGCGCCACCTAGTGGCGGAAATTCAGGATGAAAATAGATTATAAAATTTTTCGCCAGGTGTGACTTATATTCCAAGTTTGGTGAGTTTTGGGGTATGTTCAGGCAGTGAAAAATGCAATCATTTCGTCCGAAGAAAAAAAAATAAATAAAGAATCACTTCAAAAACAATAGGGTCCTCGCAGGTTCCCTGCTCGGGCCCTAATAAAGAATCACTTCAAAAACAATAGGGTCCTCGCAGGTTCCCTGCTCGGGCCCTAATAAAGAATTCCTTCAAAAACAATAGGGTCCTTGCAGGTTCCCTGCTCGGGCCCTAATAAAGAATCACTTCAAAAACAATAGGGTCCTTGCAGGTTCCCTGCTCGGGCCCTAATAAACAATACAATTTCAATAGGGCCTTCGCTGACTGCTTGCAGTCGCTGCTCGGGCCCTAAAAATGAATTTTATATTCAGTAGGCTATTCAATTTCAAAAAACCCAGTCTCCCCCATACCAGTCATATGCCACCTAGCATCACCTGTCAATCACTTGAAAACTCAAACAATGGAGTTGTGGTTGAAGCGTAGAAGCAATTCTTTTGAAAACACAGAGGGACAAGTGGCAAAGAATGCCAAACCAGAGCCAGCAAAATTTCGGCTGTATCTTGATGATTATGTTTTAATTCGATTTACGTCCAAAAGTTGCAAGACACCCAAGGTACTGTGTTTTTTCTGTGGGGAGAAACTAGGCGACAGTAGCATGAAGCCAGCACATCTGCAGTGTCATCTTAAGACAAAACATGGATGTCACATTGGTAAGCCACCTGACTTTTTAAAGAGGAAACTGTAGAAGCCATTCACTATCGCTGCTCCTTCTAGCAGCTGTAGTGCTGGCAACTGATTATGCTGGACAAAAATGCAGCGCAGAAATTAAAAACTGTGCCTTTGTCAAATGACTCTATTTGCCACAGAGTAGATAGAATGGGAAAAGACACTGTCAAGCAAGTTTTGGGAAAACTTGGCAACTCTTTTTCACTCCAGCTGGATGAACCCACAGATGTCAGTGGAAATGCACAACTTGTTGCTTTTGTGAGGTAAGTTGATACTGACGACATTTATGAGCACATACTATTCTGCAAAAGTTTGGAGGGGAAAACAACAGGAGAGGACATATTTGATGTTGTCAGTGCCGCTTTCTGTGAAAACGGTCTGAGCTGGAAATCCTGCAGCAGCATCTATACAGATGCAGCAGCATCTATGACGGGAAGCGCGCATTAAAAAAAGAAAACCCCGATGTGATGTGGACTCATTGCGTCATACACAGGAAGGCATTGGCGTCCAAGAAAATGAGCCCCGTCTTACATGATGTTTTGAACAGCAGCATCAAAGTGATCAACTTCATTAAGGCGACTTAATGCATGCTTGTTTCGCCACCTCTGCAAAAATATGGGAGCTGAACACACACAACTGCTGCCCCACACAGCTGGCTCTCTCAAAGGCGAATACTCAACTAGCTGTTGGAATTAAGATCCAAAGTACATGCCTTTCTGATTGAGCACAGATCTCCCCATGCCACCTTGTTCCAGGACACAGACTAGCTTGCAAAGCTGTGCTATCTGGCAGATATATTCAGCAAACTGAATGAAAATGTCTCTGCAGGGCAAGGACACCAGCATTTTAAACCTGTATGACAAGGTGGGTGGCTTCCTGAAGAAAGCAGAGCTGTGGAGAAGGGCCTGTGCACAGGAGGATTTCAACTGCTTTCCTCAATTGGATGATTTTCATTCACATGGAGGAGATATCTGCACCACTGGATTGGGTGAGAAACCCATTTCTCTTGTCTGAAGCAAAGCAAAGCAAGCTCCCTGTCACCTATCAGGAAAAGCTCTTGAAAGTGTCATCAGATCGTGGCCTCAAGATGAAGTTTGACATGTTCACACTTACACAGTGTGTGTCTGAAGCAGGAGCGCCCTGACCTAGTGCAGAAAGCTTTGGAGCAGCCTACCCTTTGCCTCCACATATTTATGTGAGGCCTCCTTCTCTGCAATGACTGTGATGAAAACAAAGCAGAGAAACAGACTGTGCCTGGAGAAGAGCTTGATCACAGCAGTTGCCTCCCTGCCACCAAGAATGAAAAAGATCCTCAGTGAAGCACAAGCCCAAGTGTCTCTCTAAAATGTCTCACTAAATGCAAAAACACCCAGTTCAGTGCAACAATGTAATATTCAGTGTTGACAGTTTGTAATGTTAAGATGTCAGTCTTCAAAGAAACAAATTGGCTTGAGCTAGAAAAAGATTCATGTGCAGCAGTGCCTCTTGAGACACTACCTTTTTTAGATAAGAAAACTCAATGCAAATTTAAGATTAAGAAGGATTAGATTGAGTGCACCCAAAGAGTTTGGAACACGATTAGGAAAAAAATTGGAGCCCCCCTGGAGATCTCAAGGGTAATGAAAATTTCTTGGCTGTTGAATTTTGAACCAAACAAGCTGGATGTTGGGTTTAAAGAATTGGGGGAGAAGGGCTTACAATGATACATCAAATGTTTGAAGGGGAAGTCCTACAGTCTTTTAACCAGCTGCAAGATAGATTTGGTCTACCTGATGTCACATAAAGAATGGAGTTTACTTAAGAAACAACCCACACATACAGAAGATTTGTCCATAAATATTATTAAAGAAAAAAAAAAGATACTAAGGTTGTTTCACAAATTTACAAATGTTTGAATATGCTGATGGGGAGCGCTCTTGATGTGAAAGGGAAGTGGAGTTAGAGATGAATGTCATTATCAAAGATACGTGCTGGGAAGATGTATGTGAGGAGGGGCATAAAACAACCAGTAGCCCATTGTGGAAAGAATTCAACTGGAAACTAAAAATGAGATATTTCAGAACCCCTCCATAACTTCCATATTTGACAATAGTAAAACTAATTTGTGCTGGAGAGAATGTCATCAGATAAGAGATCACACACACATATTTTGGGATTGCCCAAAGTTGAAAAATCATTGGTAGGGGATTCAGAGAGAATTACTCTCTATATTGAATGTTGATTTACCACTGACCCCCAAATTTCACATTATTAGAGCACTCCTTAAGGGAAAATGTGAAAAAAAGAAGCTGTATCTATTACATCTCCTATTATTAATAGCAAGGAAGATGATAACTCTATCATGGTTAAAACCGCTTCCTCCTTCTATACCTCAGTGGCAGGAGAGTGAAGAAGGTATATATAATGGGGAAGACAACAGCACACCTACATCTTAAGATGGACATTTTCAGAGCAAGATGGGCTCCCATAAGCGAACACTTAAATTTACAAATGCGAAACACTGTCAAACTGTGCTGTGCTGAGAACTGTCAGAGTATACTTGTGATTTGTACAGAGGAATATCAGAAACGATCAAATGAGCATGAATTGTTTGCTGAAGTGATACAGGCTCAACTGTTTAATTTATACCTTTTTCTTTCTTTATTTCTAATAACTGGCTCTTCATAAGTATGTAACAACTAAATATCTGATGTAAGTCAAACTGAGTGTAAATACATGAATGCCAATAAATACTTCGTTCAAAAAACAACAAAGAAGTCTTTTTTTGATTCTTAAAAAGACATTTTAAGATGAAAAATATTTTTATTTTCTATTTTCTAGAAATTTCTGCTTTTATTCAAAATTAAAGTTAATGATTTCTTTTTGAGAACAGATCTTTACTATGATCCCAAAAGAGGAAACTTTATGTTGTTATTCTTATGTGCACAAATCTTTATTTATAATTAAGTTAATTATTTCTTTCTTTTTTCACTTATATCTTTTTTTCCCAAATAGTTCAAGGGAGACCACTACAAATGAGCAGTGTTTTGCACATTTATGAAGTTTTAAATTGTTCATTTTATAGTTTTAAATGGTTGTATGGTCACTCTTTTCACTACATTAGTTTGAATCACTACATTTTAGTGATGAGAAATATTTGCAATAGATTCAGTCATGGGCGGGGCAGCTGTAGCTCAGTGGGGGGCAGCTGTAGCTCAGTGGGTAGAGCTGGTGGACTAGTGATCAGAAGGTCACCAGTTTGAATCCGAAAAAGTTGCTCCTGATGTGCAGATGCCATCAGTAAGGGTCCTGCAACTCATCCAGGGTGTACCCTGGTGTACCTATGCCCATTGTGTGAACTGTGCCCGCAGTTTCCTCAGGGGGAAACGGCAACATCCCGCGACCCTCACGGATAAGCGAAAAGAAAACGAAACGAGATTCAGTCATGGATTATTAACATTTAAATTGTTTGAAATAGTTTTTTTTTTTTTTTTTCAAGTGTTTGAATTTTGTATGTGTTTAACATTTCCAAAGTTTAATGAATCAGACACTGATGGCACAGTGCTCTGTTTTAAGTATTTTTTTCCAAACAAAAATGCTTTGGTTAGGGGGTACTTAGCTGAAAAAATATTTCACAGGGGGTACTGAAAAAAGGTTGAGAACCACTGTGTTAGACCATGGATTAAATTTACACCGGAATATCCCTTATAGTAACATCAAACAACTGGAGCTTGGGATGAGTCCTACTCACATTAAAGTGCATGGATCTGCAGTAACCTTACCTTTTGACCATCTGAGGATTGTACAGGTAGATCTTCATGAAGAGCTTCTCCTCAGCATGGTAGCCATAGAAAGGCCTGTCAAACAAGAGAAAGACCATATGGAATACAGTGGCATATTCTATATACATCTGGGCCCGTATTCACAAAGACTTTTATCTTAACGTAAGGAGTACTCCTAAATCGGACTAAAAGTTTTTATGTAGGAGTGTTTTCTTAAAAGTAATTCACAAAGCTGCTGAGACCTACTTGCAGTTATGAAAACATTGAACTCCTAAACTAGAAGT